>NW_028141950.1:6672500-6980000 GCF_025532165.1 Camponotus vicinus
CAAATTTTAAATAATTCTCAATTCGAGAAATTATTTAATTATTATCCCTCTATTTCCCTCCTGTAGTGTTGTAGGCGAGAAAAATATCGGGCTGAAAGTCGCTGAATCGGGAATCGATCCCGCGTCTTTCGCTTGCCGGGCGACTGCTCATCGTTTAAATTTAAGTTTATATTTTAATATATAGAGCCTAATTTCTTATAGTTATTTAATGTAGAAAAGATGTTTCTAGAATATTTCTAAATTGATTCTGTTATTTTTAGGTTTAATCTTAATATTAGATGTAGCAATGAAAATAAAAGAAATTTTGTAATGTTACCTTTAAATAAAATTTTGATTATTATTAAAAAATATCATATCCGTTTTCATGATTGTACAAAATCAAATAATATAATGATATATCTAATTTGTGTTTTTGAGTAATCGAAGCGAAATCTAATGGTTGCGATTATATTTTGCGGAATTTAATTACTTTTCGAGCTATGAGACGTGAAATAATTTCTTAATTTTATATAAATTAGAAAATATTCCTTTTCTGATCTTACCTCAATATTTTTATGCACAAAACAATGAGAGGAATCAATTGGTAGAATAAAAACATAGTTGTTTTTAAGAGAAAGAATATGTAATTTGCAATAAGCAGCTACAGCTATTTATTCGAGATATAACCATCGTGGGTACTCCAAAATTTCATATCTTACTTTTATCTAAAGACTTTTTATGCTGATTTGCATAACATTTTTTTTTAAATTATTCTAATTTTTTTATATCGCAGAATATATTAAATGGCGAAAAAATTAAATAATAATATATTTGCAAAAAATGCAATAATTTAAAAGTGAATGTGAAATATAATATTATATATAAAATATAATATATATAATATAATACAATATATAAAATACATAAAAATTTTATACAATATATAAAATATAATACAATATATAATATTATAAAATAAGTTCTAAACAAATTTTAATAAATATATTGTAATTATATGAATATATGAATTTAAATTTTATTAGAAAGTCATATTAAAAGATAAAGAAATAATATAAGGTAAGATTATAATATATAAGATTAATAATACAAGATTATATATATGTGTGCGTTGGATTTCGGAAGATCTGGGATTGATTGCGGTGATATACAGCAAATTGTATTTCTGTTTTAATCTTTCAATCAAATTTATTTAATAGTAACTTAACACCGAATATATGTCCTGTCCGTTATCTGTTCTAATTCCAAAATCGTTGCCTAGTCCGTTTTTAAATAGAAGAATTATCTTATAGCGAATCTAACTGTCGAGTTCTAAAGAGACTGCAAATGTCGGTCGCGCGTCGGCTGCTTTTATTCTCTCTGATTTTCTAGAAGGTTCCTTTAACGCGTTTGAGAGTGGGATTATCCGAGATGGGCGGATTAGAACCTTCCCGAAAACCAGAGCCGAATTCTGCGAATTGGCGCGTGACAAATTTTATTTCAGTATTCGTGTGTCAGTAGATATGGGCCACTATGGTGCGTCAAAACAAACCCCCACCACTCGGCCCATGGCGCCGTGAGCGTGGCCAGGTGAAGTGGAGAGAGGCGTTCTGATTAGTGGACTAGGATATTGAGAAGTTAGTTTAGGTGCTAAATACCTGAAGAAACAATATCCCATCTCCCGGAAGTTTCGATTTTGATTGGCTTGCACCATAGTGGCCCAGAGCTGTGATTGGTCGACGCCGCCTATGTCGCCGATTTAGCAAATTTTTATTTCCCTACCTGCGCGGTACTAGACTCGAAGAAGCAATCCTCCTCCCACTCCAGCTCTGGTCCGGTATAGGGTTCCAAATCAAATTCCCGTTACCTAACCCTTAGTCGCTACGTCTTGGCAGAACGAACCCCCACCTACCGACTTTCGGATTAGTCGCTATATGTCTTGACGAAACAATCCTTATCTCCCCACTCCGTCTCGGGCCCACTATGGAACATCGAAATAAGCCCCCCGCTCGAACGGTTCATGACGCGCTTTATCGGAAAAGACAAAGTCTCGGCACGAGACAATAATTATAATGAGATTACACTCTCTCGCGCTTCAGTGGATTCTGATAATGGAAAATTGAAGATGAACATGCAGATGATCGAACGCGAGGTGGGGTGTTATAAAAAGGAAGAAGGGAAAAGCTAAAAGTATTAAACACGAATTAAGATAAAAAATTTTCACATTTATTAATATACCTGCATACAATTCGTAGTACTTCGCAAAAATATTTTTATATCTTCTTACAATTAAACACGCTATTAATTAACATTATATTTTTTTATGTTTTTTTTCGCGAAGAAAAATTTTATGAAATAATTCTACGATTAAATGATCGTTATATTCGCAATTTTCGGAAAAAAGACTAAGAAATCCATCAAGATCGTAACCGCTGCACATATAATATAAAAATACACAACTGTAGAGTCCGCAGGTTTGAGAGAAAAGTCCTTGTAGTTGTTCGGTATTCCATCGATAAATGTTGGAATTTCGTCGGAGACGTAGGAAAAAACTGGGATACAAGGGTGGTATTCCGTAGCTATCGAAGTATGTCCCTGTACCGTGTTCGTCGAGGAAGAAAGCGATCCAGTGTTCTCCAGGGCGATTATGATTGTCCGTATTAGCGACGATGGCCATCGACCTCGTCCACACCATCGGCAATCTGTCGGCAGGATAGACTCCCACATGTTTGACATCTAGCTGACGCAATGCTTGCAGAATTTCGCGAGAGTCCATTTGTTTGCAGCGAAGACGAGCGAACAAGCGGTATTATTTGAATAATTTCTTTTGGTGGCTTGTTTTCGGCTTGTACAGCTAACGGATTTTCAATGTCTGTTTGCGTGGAGCGGTTAATAGCCGTACGTTCGATTTTTTGCAGATTTTTCTTCTCTATTTTATTATTTGATTGTGCTTTAATATTTTCATTTTCATCGTCGTCGTCGTCGTCGTCGCTTACTATCAAAATTTCGGGAGAACTGCAAGTCGTTTGAGTAATGCTGTCTCCGTCGCTGTTGAAATTATTTTGCGCAACTATCCAGCTTTTTAATTTGTAAGCGTTGCGTAATGCGCAATGAAAGATTCCGAATTTTCGAAATCCGTGATGTCCGCACTCTTCTTCTACTGTCAGATTTTTGAATGCCGGTGAGATGCCTTCCAAATTATATATATTTCTAGAAAGTAGATTCTGCAAATAACTCGCTTTTTCGTTTCCTCTAACATAAATGTGACGCACGCATCTTGTAATTTGGCGCAGTTGCGATGTAAAATATTTCGGATTAGTTTTGCCATCGAACCATTCAATGCCGTGATGATTTCGCGTGAGCCAGTTGCTTTCTCGCCTTATTTTTTCGAGTAATTCGGCAAACGAATGCGGCGGTATCATAATCCAATGATTGACGATTGGAGCGTCAGTCGCTACAACAGCAACCTCCTTAGGGATAAACTTTTTTTTCGCATCGTGGAAACCCTGAATATCGACGACTATATCCATCTTACGAAAAACTTATGTGATTCGACGCGAGGCTCTATACGAAACGACGATGCCGAGCGTGTCTCGAAACTGAATATTTTTCGAAACGTTGCGCAATGATGTCGATGTTTTGAGCGAAGTAGAGGGGGAACAATTTTAAGCGTCTATAAAAATCCTACCCCGAAAAATCGATAATGACCTGACGAGACGAGTCGATTTCTATGACATTATCGAATTCGGCATAAATAATACAATTAACCGTCTCGGAAAGTGCCTTTACGAATCGCACTTCTAATCGTAAACTACCATGTTTGACGAGATTCCAATGTCCAGCGCAATTAGCGGATAGATCGGGAGTAAGATCAAAAGCGAATAAAGTATATCCTTTGAAATAATCGTCTCTGCTTATAGAATTTCCTTCGTTCAAAAAATGAATACCTGTTCCCGAGAAAAGCGTTTGATAAGCTTCGATGTAAAGCGGTTCCTCCACGGAGAAAGCTGGTTGCAAAGGTCTATTGGGAATTTGCGTGCCATCGACGTACAGCGAAAAGAAATTTATTCCGTAGTTTTTGAAATTAAACGGATTTAATTTTCTGTTAAACGCTTTATTACTAACGAAACCGACTATTACTCGCTCGGTAATTGACCGAGTATTACATTATCTAACGATTCACCCATAACACCGCTATGAATCGTGAATGTTTTAATCTCGACTCTCGTGAGCGGATACTTGGCTGTAACTTTACTCATCATTCTAGCATGCGCGAGTAACAAACCCGAGCTTATTTTCGCCCTTCTAACGAGCAAGGTAGCATCGAGAATATGAATTTTCGATGTTCCGCTACTTTTCATGAGACAGAACGAATCTTTTGAACGAACGAATCTCAACCGTACTTCTACATTACATCTCTACCGTTAATTAAAAATTTCTCTTGATTGAAAACGTCGTAAAATTCTTCCCCTCTCATTTTGATATTAAACTCGAGGCTGGTATCCAAGGATCAAATTTAGAAGGATATCCCCGCCAACTAACTAGTAATTGTTTATTGTTACCTCGTCCCTTGATTTTTATCACACGGTCTACAATAAATTCTCCCTCTCGCAAGTCTTTAATAACATGTGCTAATTCTTGCTCGTCAAAAATCCCGTCTATAACCTCGCCCTGTAAATCGCTTAGTTTGTATACAGGAGGTTTTTTCCATTCGAGAACGCGATGAATTCGAAATATTTCTTCGCTCCAACCTGCCTCGTATCCTTTCTCAAACTGCTTTTGCTCTACTGATGCGTACGAGTTCGCCCGCTTTATATTTACACTTTTGTTTGCGTCCGCGATTTTTTCTCCCTTCAGCATCATCAACATTGATATTCCAACGTCGATTCATATTTTCTCGCGCGATACGCGCATTTTCCAACGTAACTGCCACGGGTTGCATTTTAATGCTAGAATGACGAGTATGATTGTAAGCGTGAACAATATCCTGCAAAATATCGATATAACGACGAGTATTTTTATGTGTAAAATAACGCCACATCCTCTCCTTAAGTGTTCTATTGAAACGCTCGACTATAGCTGCTTTAATATCAGGATTACGAGCTAAGCGAAAACAGATGTTTTTTTCTTTTAAGAATTTTTGTACAGCACTCGCGATAAATTCTTTACCTTTGTCGGTTTGTAGATTTTTATTAAAAGCGTCTTAGCTCTCGCAGGCTGTTGCCAGAGTGCATTCGCTAGCAGCACGCAACTACAGCTGAGCGGACATGTGAGTGTAATCATAATGCGCAGGCGCCGAGCTCACACGTACGCTTACACTCGCATATGCACTCTGGCAACAGCCTGCGAGAGCTCAGACGGTTTTAGTAAAAAACTTGTGTTCGCGCAGTAAATTAACAGTGAAAATGAAGTGTACTCTGCAGGAATATACGGATATGATTGTGGCATACGGGCTAGCGGGAGAAAATACTTATCGCGCGGCCGTAATTTACGTGGAATGATTTTCCGGGCGTGCACGAAAACCAAGTGGACGTACAGTTTTACGTGTTGTGCAATAATTATGTGAAACTGGGAATCGTGCATAATATCGGGATAACCGGTCCAGCAGTGTGTGTTCGTGTACGAGATGAAGAAAGGATTCTCGAAGCATTTTATGAAAATCCTGGAACTAGCGTGCGTCCTGTGGCACATGAATTTGGTTTTTCGCGATACGCGGTACATCACGCTTTACGTGTAACGCATTACGCCCGTATCATTACCAACGTGTGCAATACATTTTATCGATGGATTTTCAACCACGGATCAATTTTTATGAAGGTACTGTCATAATCAATTTTTTACATTTACAATACATTCAGCGTACAGTAACGGCATTTTGAACAAATTTTCACAAATATTTAAATTGAGAGTGGAATAGGCCTATGGGGGAAACCACTATAAAAAAAGCGCACCATGCTATCGCAAGGTGGTGTGGAAATGATAGCGCATCATTTTCTCGCCACTAAAAGGACGGGTCATTTTTCGGCGCGGTATTGCGATATATCGCATGCCACCATCATGTCTCGGAGAGCGATCCGCCCATCGCTTCGCCGCGCGCCTAGTATAAGATTACAGTGGGACGACTCTCGTCGCCGCGCGCTTCTACTCACGCAGATTGGCCGATATTCTTTATTTAATTTTTCGTTAATTATTACGAATATCACAAAACAGTACAAGTCCTTCCTTCTTAATTTGAGCCAATCTACCTCCTTACTTCGTATAAGGAGCTAAAATTTCACTGACACCCTGTATATGCATAAATTGAATTAATTTCTTTCTACAGTACGAGATTTTTTTATAAAATTGTCAAAATAATATCACATATATGTATGTTGCACATGCTAAATTGCGAAACATATTGTTGCGAGAAGTCTTACGAAAACTCAAAACAAGATTCATTAGGATCAATCAATGTCATGATTAAAATAAATCTCGAAAACTTAATGGCACGCATACACGTATTATTCAAAATAAAATTCTATCTAAAAAAATCCTTATAAAGGTAAAAAAATACGCCAAGTACATAAAAAAAATCAAAAAATCTAAAAGAGTGATAAAAATAAAATATTTAAAAACCGATATGAGATCAATACTATTAGCCAAGTACAATAAATTATGTGATATTAATTCGTAATCGATACTAAATGAGTTAAGATTACTTTAATTCCTAAAGCATTTTTTATATGATGTATATAATTTAAAAAAGTTTTACACAAATTCTAAATCGCATAAATGACCGTCAGGTCGAAGTAAGATATATTATCACTGGAAACAGTAAACAGAGTCATTGATACAGCAGTTATAAGTTATTATAGCACTGTAAATCAATAATATTTCACTGAAAGAATTAATAATATTGACTGTTTTAATCAGTAATATTAATTTATCTACTTCGTATAAAATTAAAAATTTTATTTATATTTACATGCGTATATTAGAACAAGAATGTTAAATAGATGATAGTTTATTTTATCTTTAACATACAATGAACAGATCATTTTTGTTTATTCGCCGGACATTTACTTATAAAATCGATTTAAAATATCTGAAGTTTCTCTATTGAGATTGTATCAGACATTAAATCAAAGTGATACTTTTAATTTTATCTGTCGCCCTTTGCAAGCTTTATATAATTCTTATGATTAAAGCTTAAGTACGAAAAAAAATAGCGCACCGTAGCGGTATAAACGAACGAACTAGCGATTACTGATTTTACAGTGAAATTTTACTTCCACTGACTATAATTAGTGAGATATAAGATAAAGTAACAAAAAAGAAGCGTTTCTACTAGAGACCAATAAAATACTGATTTTTAATAATCTTATTTATATATTTGCAAATAGAAATTAATATAATTTTCGTAATAATTATATATATATATATATATATATATATATATTTATATGTATGTATGTATATGTATATGTATGTATATATGTATATATAATTTAAAAATAATAAAAATTAATTTTTATTTTGTCTATATTAGAAACGTGAAAAATATGTTTCCTTAAATATGGTTTTAAAAACGTTTTTATAGAAACGTTTCTTATTAATGTTTTACGATTAAAAGATATTGGATACGTTTAAGAAACGTATATAAAACGAATGTGTGCTACCTCGGGCATCATAGCATATCTTAAAGTTATTTATTGATGACAGTCATGTGTCATAAAACGTTGTGTTACGTCATCTATTGACAATTGATAATTAAAGGTTAACTGTCTATTTGATATCAATGCTGTCTTGTTGCAATGCAGCGGAAATTAAATCAAACTGCAAATTTTGTCTCGAAAATATTATAGTTCTAAGAAGTGACGTAGAAGAGATGATATGTTGAATACTTGAATGTTTATTTTCTTACGATACTTATTAGATATTCAACATGTGTACTTTTGTATTTTATATATTATATAAGATCTGCACTTTTCAATGTAATATTTTGTAAATTCATAAATGTTAACACACAATTGTAATTTCTTTTCAAGCTTTTTTATATTATGTTTTGGAGCTTTTTCCTTCATTTCAAACTGTACATATAAAACTTTGTACATACATATATCATTGCTGTGGAGGGAATAAATTTTTATAAATTTATAAAATATTTGAAAATACGTCTATTATTATGCATGAATTTAAAAAGAGACCATTATATAAATACTTGTTTAATTATTCTTAGTTATTCTTAACATACAAAATTATTCTTAATTATTCTTAGCAGAATGTTTCTTTAATAATATAAAAATATATTTGAAAATAAAAATGTTGTATATCATTTAATATATGAATGGACTGAATAAGTTACCAAAGGAGACCGGAACATTACAAAATTATTTTCAATTATATTTCATGTAATTAAAGTGTTTACCACTTTTCTGGAAAAAGTAATTGATTTATAGCGGGAGAAAGAGAGAATTTGATTGGATGCACTAATGCACACTGGCGCATATAAAAATTGTGGTATATAAAATTACAATAATATAATTAAAATAATAAAGTAATTAATATTATAAGTTTTTTATATTATATTATATTATATATTATATTAAGTATATTATGTTAAGTTAATATTAAGTAAAGTCATATTATATACGTTATTATATTATAAGGTAATTCGATGCAAATAACGATAATAATAACTCGTACAATTATTCTATTTATTTTAGTTATTTATGTGCTATTGGGGGGAAATTTGTATTTATTTATACTAGAACTACTAGATTTATACTAAAAATTATATTTATACTAGAACTACTAGATTTATACTAAAAACGCTATGTATTGATTCAAACTGCATTATATGAATGACATATGAATCACAGAAAACGTTTAAATCACTTTTTTAAATCCATTGTTACTTTCTTATAATCAGAATATCTTTTTATATAGTAAACGTGCCTCTTATGCCAAAGAGAACATGCTCAGAAATAAATTAATATAAAAAGTTTATTATAAAATTCATTAAACAATTATATATATATATATAATTATTTTTATTTAAACATAGAACTATTTTTGTTTTATACATGTATAACATTTTTGCCAAACAATTTTTAAAGATTTTAATTCTTTTTGAAATAACGCGAGTATCTCTGGAAAAAAATAAATTACAAACGGAATGCAGCTAATAAGACGTCATGGCAACACATGATCAGATTCATCATTGGAAGTCAGTTACTATTGTGATTGCGAACCAAAAACACACTACCGCGTTACTTATCGTTTGATTCAAACTGCATATGAATATCACAAAAAATTATGTACAAAGAGTGGATTTATATATCAATTTTTACTCACAAATAATGGATTTTGAAAAGCATACGTAGTAACACAATTGAATGTAGTAACACAATCGTACGAACGAATTGTCATAATTACATATTTCATAAAAGATATAGCAAATATTGAAGTGAATTCGATTACACGCTGCGTGTGCTTGAATATGGCTGAAAATGTTACAAGTTCTATAATTCTATAACTTCTTGGATCGTTTGTAATTTGATTGTGCTTATCTTTTTATCAACGTTTTTCTACTATAATATTGATGAAAAAGGAAAGCTGATAATAATTATATTCCTGTATTCGTTATAAAATCCAATGAAAATGTATCATTTTGCATTGTCATTTGTTCTCCTAAAAAAATAGAAATTATTTACTTACTAAGAATTCTCTAATTTAATCTTAAAATATATACTGATCGTGACCATAAAGAGAAATCTAAAAAACATAATATTAAAAGATAATAACTTGCGATTCGTTAAAACTGAGTTTGATGGAATTTATCGAAAATATATGTATATATATGAATTAATATCAATTCGAATAACACATCAGAATTAGTAAAGTGAGAAAAACAACTAATTGAGGATTCATCGGAAACCGATTAAGTGCAAACGTTTACGAAAAATGCAAATTATGTTTGGAACAGTTTTATGTGTTTTATTGAAAGGTTTAGTATTGACAAAGGCAACTATCACGCCGAAGGATTATATCACTTCAAACATCCTCCAGAAAGAAAGTGTTTCCATGTGTCCGAGATTAAATTTCACGCAGGTAAGAGATATTTTACGCTTGATTAAGAAATAATTGGATGTTATTCCAGTTAGTAGTGTAACTAAAAATGAATGATAATAAATTATACATTCTACTTATAATAAGATAAGGTAAAATAAAACAATTTAATATGAAAGAAAAAAGTATGTACGATGTTGTAAAAAAGAGATGGATAAAGTTTCAAAATTTTGTTTACAAATGGATGTTATAGTATATTAAATCAAAATTTTGTTTACAAATGGATGTTATAGTATATTAAATTTAATTAAAACGGTATTTTAAAATTTGACTGTATTATTTTGTCTTTCTCTCTCTCTCTCTCTCTTTCTATATGTATATATAATTATTTTTTCTAAACATAACAATTTTTAAAATTAATGAAGTTTTCTGTCTACTATCTGCTACATTAATACATATATACATATGATGGCACTTCAACAGATTTTTATGTTATTTTTCTTTAATTTTTAAAATTTCTTTATTTTCCTAGATATATACAGGGTTTGTCAAAAGTGTGGAAACCCCTAAATATCTCACAAACGGTGCATTTTAGAAAAAAATGTTTCAGGCAAAAGTTGTATGGTTTCAAGGGGGACATAAGGTGGTAGAAAGGTGAAGAAGAAATATGTAATTTGCAATTAACAATTCCATATTTTTTCTTAAAAACAACTATGTGTTTTCTTTACACCAATTGATTCCTCTCATTATTTTGTACATAAAAGTATTAAGGTAAGATAATCGAAAAATGAATATTTTACAAGATATTTTACGGTTTATGTAAAATTAAGAAATTATTTCAAGCCTCATAACTCAAAAAGTACTTAACGAAAAGGTACTTAATTATAGTGTTTTGGAAAGCTCTCGAGATAAGCTACAAGAGTGTGCAAAAATATATAGGGTGTTCCATTTAAAAAAATTGAAGTGACTTTCACGTGACCTTCAAATGACTCTTCAAGGTCAAACCAATGGTACCACCTTATGTCCCCCTTGAAACCATACAACTTTTGCCTGAAACATTTTTTTCTAAAATGCACCGTTTGTGAGATATTTAGGGGTTTCCACACTTTTGACAAACCCTGTATAATAATATTTATTGATATATAGTAAGCTTTATACTAATGTAGATTTTATTTTATGAAATTAATTTAGAAAGTTAGCATCATTTCTTTGTGTTAAGGATAATTATATAACGGG
This sequence comes from Camponotus vicinus, assembly GCF_025532165.1. NCBI lineage: Eukaryota > Metazoa > Arthropoda > Insecta > Hymenoptera > Formicidae > Camponotus > Camponotus vicinus. Next base: position 6,683,763 of record NW_028141950.1, read on the forward strand.
ACAGAGCTACTAAATATCGAGATAGAAAATCTGTCTAATAAAAAAATTATTCCTCAACATTAATAAAACTTTGGTGATATCGGCAAATTTTTGAAAAGAAATTTGAGTTACGGTAAAATTGAGAAGAGTTAACTAACCTATTCATGAGATAGAATCAAATCGTTAGACAAAATTGTTTAATAATTGCAAAGAGCTACACTTTCGCTTGTACTACTTGCTAAAAGCTGTTATGAATCCTCATTGACTCTCGTTAACCTATTGATTGATTTTATTTTTGACATGAGTTATGTTTGATATACAACATGTTTTAAAAAAAATAAATAAAAAATAGATTTTATATGAATAAAACTACATTACATTCAATTTATATCATTTAGGAATGGTATATATCAAACCGGTATTATTAAGCAAACGAAAAACGAATGGCAATTTTTCGTTTAATTTTATAATTTATATAATTTATCATTAAAAGCACCAGAAACAACCGCTTCAACGATACTCACTTAATTCTTTTCGTATGTTATACTTTGTTGAAGGATATTTCAATGTCCGGGAAAAGTGATCATCATATATTAAATTTCAAATCTGACCGGAGTCATTTTGATAGTATGACTGTGAGGAATGAGCGAGAAGTCGGTAAGTTGCATAAAACATTAATAACAAAATCTATGATGAAAAGGTGTAAATATAATTTAAATTGAAGAGAGAGTGGAAATCAAATCTAAAAATATCTTCCAGTAGTGAGAATAATATAAATTCTATTCCGTCCAAAAAAGAAGTAGAAAAGCATAATATAAACATAATATTGTACATAAAAATTGTCATAATTTAAGGCAAAGTCAATTTTATTAATTTGTTACTCCGTTTTAAAGCAGTCGCAAATATTATACTTCTGATTTCTTAAGCTATAGGAATTTTTCGAAAAGTACTTGTCATTTTATTAAAAGTTATTTATTCGTTTTTGCCATGTATATTAACGATTACTTTTCTAAATCTTAAATGATGCAAAAAATTCTTATATTAAAAATTCTTATATATTGTTTTTAAAGGTTAATACTGTACTAATTTCCATATTTTGTAGTTTACATTTATTTTTTCTCTTTCCTTAATTTTTACATTAAATTGTTTTTTTCGGATTTACTGAGATAATCCACTTAATCTTATGTTAATATGTATGATCTTAAAATCTCTAGAAAGCAGATTGAGCAAGCCAACATCTCTCAGAGCATTTGTACAATTCGACAGTCAGTTCACAGAAAAAGTAAACGACATTTTTGTGACATTGAGGTAAGGAATCTAAATTTTCAGTTTGTATTCTTTCATTTATCTCTCTTTTTCTTCAATGACATAAATATATCATAATGTTAATTCTGTTATAATTTTGTTAAATATAAAATGGCTAAAATTTTATATTTTTACAGATGGAACAACCCACTTGAATTTACCTATAAAATACAACGGTACCAAGTGCAGTGTTCTTTCTCTGAGGACTTTAAAGAAACCTGCGACGATAAAAATATCACAGCTACAAAATTGGAGCACACGGTGCACAATCTAACATCTAACACGACATATTATTTTCGAGTACGTGCACATACTAAAATTGTTGTTGGTCCTTACACGGATTTAATCAAAGTGTCGACTACACATGAAAATCCAATACCTAAATTATTAGTCACAACGGACGAAGGTATCCACATATTGGACGTGGATTCAAACACCATTACTAAATTCGTAACGTCAAAGTACGTATATTGATAAAAAAATAATCATAATTATCATAAATTATTTTTAACACTAGCTATAAAGTTAAAGTTATTATTATTATGCACAAGTTTATTATTATCAACATTATAGTAGTACTAACTATAAAATTAGAAATCTCAACTATAATTTTTTACTGTACAATTATATTTGGATCCTTTTTTTCAGAAAAGTAATAGAATATTGCTCCTTTTTTTCAGATTAGTAATAGATGCCGCTTATTTAATACAAGACAATAGAATTTATTGGAATGCCGAAAGAGACCTAATGACATCGAAGATTAGTGAAAATGATATCACAAAGATGGCTAGCTTTACTTTTGATCCATATTATCTCTTCATTGACTGGGTAGCAAGAAATCTATATATCAGCACGCAAGGTTACATTGTAAAGTTTGACTTAACAATGTGGGAAAATGGCATAATTAAATTTGATAAAATTTAGAAAATTCGTAATTACTATTTCAATATATCACCGTCTATGGGGTACGTTTACTACTGTTCACCTGAAAAAATAATTTTCCATTAAAGATTTATGCAAATTTATAATTTTCCTATAATTTTACGTGGTTTTATAATTAAGATCATAAGTAAAAAAAATAATAAGTTATAATATAATTATAAGAATTTCGAAATTTTACTACATACAAGTTTCTGTTTTTGTTAAAATAATGTTTTATAATGAGTAAAATAATTATATATTTTTTAGAATTTTATATTACCTATCATACGATTCGATGAATGGTAAATATTATATGAGGCAATATCATCTCGATGGAAAAAATGAGCAAATTGTTCAGATAAATTCATCATTTTGCCCAGTTCCTCCTGAGATTTATTCTAGTTTTACAATTGATAACATGAAGAATGAAGAGCCGTTAATGTACTGGTTAAGTGGATATTACGCAATTGTAACAGACATTAACATTTCTATGTGCAACATGATTTTACACAAGAAAAACGAGAAACATCTACTAAATGAGAACATCTACTTCCAATCTATGACGATTGACGAAACAAACATTTACATTTTAGCAGGTGATCTTGATTCTGAAGATCAGTCTCAATTTACTCTCTACGTTTTGAAAAAGAAATATGCAAGTCTCAAGAGCGTCTCAAATGCATACAAATATGTTGAAAAGATAAGCTTAGATGGAAATATTAATTTTAATAACATTTACGCTTTTGATAGATCTTTACAACCATATCCTCCAATGAGATGTCTGACACCTGACGAAAAAGTTTATATTTTTGAGAATGTGAATGCAACGACAAACAGCATCGTTGTGAATCTTCCGGAGCCGGTTGTAAAGAGTGGATGCAGAAAATATAATTTACCAACTACTATATATACTATTTCCGTAAGCTGTTTAGACAACAATCTCAACAAGTCTGAGAAATTCAATGTGCTGACGGCCGAGCGATATTACGAGATTCAGAACTTAACACCATTTACAGAGTACAAGTTGAAGTTTATTTTAAGCAATTTTTATTTTGATCAATTATCAATAAATCCATTCGATTCGAATGTGATATCAATAAAAACTAATTCGGGCAAGCCCAATGCACCAGAAAACATAAGTGTTCTAGTTTTGACGCCTACAATAGCAGTAGTTCATTGGATTCCATTCGGGAAAGTGAACTGCATGGCCGTGACGTACGAAGTGCATTGGAAATCAGTTACATTAGTGAACGGCACGCAACAAAAGGGCAAACAATTTATCAATGTGCCGAAACGTATGGCAGACGGCAGATTTTTCACAAAGATTAACTTGTCGCTACCAGTACAAGATTACTTGATATACGTGCGTGTGTATCCAATTAATTTCAGCGATTTGTACAACGAGAGTTTAAGCGAGATCGTTCACATATACTCAGAACCAAACAATATTACTTTGAGCGGGGTCAACATAAATAGCATGAACATTTCATGGATCTCAAACATTAATTCGACGATCCTTTTTACACTAGAGTACAAAGATATTGCAGCAGAAAAGTGGCAAACAATGGATTTTTTTAAAATGAATTATAACAATGAAGTAATATACCGTGTCGAAAATTTACAATCGGGAACTTTATACAAGTTTCGCTTGATATTGAGATACCACGAATATGAGGAAAATTTTATATGGCCGGCTGATGAAAGATTTATTTTTTCAACACTCGGTAAGCAAACGAAGATACCCATACAGCACAATAAGATTGCATGGATATATTGATGAATAATTTAATTGAAACATTGCAATATTGCAAATCGATTGCGAAACTCTGCTGAGTCATTGTTATAAGATTGTGATGAAGTTAAGCTGTCTGCTTTTTGCAATGAAATATTGTAGCAATATTACAGTGTAATATATTGGAAAGAATGCAATGTTATTGCAACCATTTATCATATTACGTATAAAATATTTTTGTTTTTGATGGATGAATATCTTGGAAACATTTAATTAAATTGAAAAACTTGATATAAAGAAGATTGCAATATCTAAGATAGAAGTTTGCAATATCTAAGATAATCATATCTAAGATAATATATTGCAAAATTATATTTAAACATAATCATATAACATAAAATGTTATATTTTTAACAAAATTACTTTGAACTCTTGCTCATAAATCACTTTTTTTATTTTAAATGTTCTATATACTCTTACAAGGGTACTTTATACACATATATATATTAGTTATAGAATTAATTATACATTACAAATTATATTTTTACTTAAAAATTAAAAAATCCGTTATAATTATATATATTTGCAAGTGAAAGATACATAAAAATGCATAGAATAATATAATGATAGAAATAATAGTATCTATTCTTAATATAATAAAAAGATATATTATCTTTGAAGATTAATATCGTATTCGTACATGAAGTGAAAATATATCATAAAATATATTGTATAATAACATTGATATAAAAGAATAGAAATGCTTATCTTTAGCTTAGAATTATATTTATTCGACTGATATCATTTCTGTGTCATTAATTCATTCGAATTCTGCAAAAAAATAAAATTCATCGCATACAAATATAAAAAAATATATTATTACATTATTTTTATAGATAAATTAAAGAGTATTATAGTTTTACAATGTTTTCAAAATATAAATATCATATTGCTAATATCTAATTCATACTTTGTTAATTTATATTTCTACAATGTTTCCGTAATGTTGCATTGCAATTTGTAATTTGCAACATTGTTACAAAGTAGCTGTAATATTCTGTGGTGTACGGATGTTACAATATTATATGCTTATTTTTTTATATATGAATAGACTTACAAAATTAAAAAAATTAATTTATTAATTTATTATTAATTTATTCTTAATTGATTTATAATAACGTTATTAGTAGAAATAAGTTTTTAAATAGAACGCACACACGAAAATATTAAAATTATATTTTAAATTTTATATTTTTATATTTTATATTTTAAATTTGTAAAAGCATACATAAAACAAGAAGATAATAAAATTACATTTTTGCTTAATATAGATATTTCGAGCACTCCTGGAATAATAGCGAAAAAATATTACTTATTATTGATATTAAGTTTTATCGTTATAGTTACTATAATCTGCGTCTACTACTTTTATCGTTGTAAGTATATTTGATTTAGATATCGACTTGAAATGTAGATTATATATATATATCTGATATAATATCTAAAAATTTACTGAAAATAGTACTTTATTTATATAAAACTAAACGAATAAATTTATTAAAAAACAGTAAATTTTATAACACATATTATTACATAATTAAGTCGAAATTTTATAACAGTGTATCGTCAACGCAGAGGTAATGAACAATTTTTGTCTTCAACAATGAATGATATAGAATTGGCGATTCTACATGAAGTACCTTGCCGAAACACTCAATTCAATATAATTTACAGTCCTATGTTACATTATAACCCGGATGAATGTGCGATAACTAAAGTCGCACGTAAACAAATTACATTTACGAAACTTCTTGGTAGCGGCGCATTCGGAAAGGTAAAAATTAATTTTTTCAAGCAATGTTTCAAATTAATTTCTGGATCAACAAAACAGATATGTATTTTCCAATGAAGATATAAATTACATGAATTTTTATAATAGATTATAAGTAATATAAAATTTAGATGAGACAATAAACGTGTACTTTATTATACATTTTTCGTTGAATTATTTAATATAAAGTAAAGTATAATATTACTTTACATTAAACTATACATTTTCTAATGAAGTACGCATGTAAATTTGTGTGAAATATTTCGCAGGTGTTTCAAGGATATGTGAAGAACTTAGAAAGATCGGGCACAGAGATATCCGTTGCAATAAAAATGCTTCGAAAAGATGCTTCTTCCAATGAGAAAAAGAAATTTTTAAAGGAAGCCGAGCTTATGAATCATTTTCGACACAAACATATATTAAGATTGTTGGCTGTTTGTTTAGATGGGGATTCTCCATTATTAGTGTTGGAATTGATAGAAACTGGTGATCTGTTAAAATATTTGAGAGATTGTCGAAATTTGCAAGCGTCAGATTCGTCTGCTCTGCGTTTGCAGGATTTGCTCGCCATGTGCGAAGATGTTGCGCGAGGTTGTTGCTACTTGGAAGAGTTGCGTTTCGTACATAGAGATCTAGCGTGTCGCAATTGTTTAGTATCTTCGAGAAATCGCGAGAATCGTGTCATCAAAATTGGAGATTTCGGACTGGCTAGAGATATATACAAGGATGATTATTATCGCGTGGTAAATATAATTATTAAAAAAGTTAATGATTAAAAAATGAATTCTTTCGAAAATACTTTCCATTTTTTTATCATAATAGTATCGTGCATTGTTTCTTTAAGTAATATAGAATATAAATAGTTTTTTTATATGTAAAGCAAGAGATAAACGAACGTTTTTGATTTTGCACCCATTCTAAAAATGAACAACTTAAATCAGAAAATTAAATTTTTGTTTAAATCATGTTTTAGAAAGGAGAAGGTTTGTTTCCTATTCGCTGGATGGCACCCGAATCTTTGAGGATTGGAATATTTACTTCTCGAAGTGATGTTTGGTCATTTGGGGTATTAATGTGGGAAATTACATCGTTGGGTGAGCAACCTTATATTGCCAAGACTGATGAACAAGTGATAAATTATGTACGTGCTGGAGGCAGGTTGCCGATGACTCTTAACTGTCCGTCAACGTTGTACCAGTTGATGCTGCGTTGCTGGAGTACAGCGGATGCCAGACCAAATTTTAAACTTTGTCTGAAAAATATTATAGCATTAAGAGAGAACATGGAAGATGCCTTACTGAGTCCAGTCGATACTAATTAGCCGATATAATTAAATTAATGTTTATCTTATTTTCCAAACGATTCAATAAATCTTAATGTAGAAAAAATATTTCTAGAATATTTCTAAATTGATTCTGTTATTTTCAGGTTTAATCTTAATATTACATGTATCAATGAAAATAAAAAAATTTTGTAATCTTACCTTGCATAAAATTTTGATTATTATTAAAAAATATCACATCCGTTTTTATGATTGTACAAAATCAAATAATATAATGATATATCTAATTTGTATTTTTGAGTAATCGAAGCGAAATCTAGTGATTGCGATTATATATATATGTATTAACAATATTTTTTTCAACATGGAAATATAATTAATTTTCGACATCATATATGATCGATAATTACAAACTGATTGTAAAATTTACGAGTGAAAGAGGAAACGCTAATAATATCCTCTATAATAATATTAGTTGTGATGTATAAATATAATATTGTAATATAATTATTTTTGAATTTATAATAGTTATCATGTATAAATTTTTTACATTATTCGAGATAAGTATATACATATATTTTATCTTTTTATTTAATGACTTACTGTATATTCAAATTATATTGATGATTTACAAAAGTATGCAGTTGTAAAAATGAACTATACTTATTGCTCTATCTCCACTAACTATATTTAGTAAAGCTAATAATGTATAATATTTATACACAATTACGGTCTATCATTTCGAAAGATCACCAAATACTGACAACGTTTTATAGATATGTATGATATTATGCATTATAAAAAATATTAAATAACATATGAGATTATATATACATATACATATATATATAGATGTACATGTACATATATATTATAGTATATTATATACAATGATGATATATATTATATACACTACCTTTATTGAATTTGTAATATTTTGATTCATAATCGATATCTATATCTTCAATATCACTTCTTAAACATCGTGATAAGAAACTCATCAAGTTATTGACTTTCCAATTGTGAAGTATATTACAATGATTATTTATCAATTCACAGAAACGCGGAAGCTTGAACATCATCTTTTGTATTTGCTGGAAAACGATAGACACATAAACAAGATTTCAATTATAGAGGAGGAAATGAAAAGAACTTTATTTATTGCTTATAAAATATTGACTCATTGACTAATGTATTATTTACAAGAGTTATAATTGATCGATATCTTTATCAATTATTTCTTATTAAAATTAGGAAAAAAATTATATATACAAACATTGCTTACCGATATATCATATAATGGATCCATTGGATGCATAATGCAACAACTCCCATTGAATATGTGCAATCGTAGAATTAATTGTAATATAAGAGATTTTATATAATTCATCAAGTTTGATTCATGAAGTTAAATTCATGAAGTTACAGGAATATATCAGATGATCTTTCTCTCTCCCGAAATTTTAATAAATTAATAATAAATTAATTAGTAAATTAATCTCTTTAATAAAACACATATCATTTTAATGATTTTATTATACAAGTACCACAAAAACAAAATATGACGAAAAAAATTATCTCTCCCTTTCTCTTCTCGATATCTTTATTCAAATTTTCTACGGATAAATTCCTATCTTCATCTTTTTACTTAGAGGATTTTTTTAGTAGTACCTTTTTTAATTTGGAATATAATATCCTAGACATGTTTAATTTGTTGTTAGTTTTCTTAAACACGTGCACAAAATTCACAAAGATGTTTTGATACTCTCCAGTTGTCACGATTGTAGAATAATTATTATTTTCTTGCTCGAGGGCTTAGTTTGGAAAAATGTAACTTTGATTGTACAACGAATTATTTGTAAATTATTGTAATATTTTTCATGACTTTTCTTTATATTTGATATTTAATGTCGAACGAGATATAACAAGGTTTAAACGCATAATGACGTTAGCAAACATGATATACGTTTCATCTTATTCTCGCAACGAAATATGTTTTATATATACAGGGTGTCCTAGACCACCCGTACACCCCTTTTCTTTCAAAAACTAAGCATTTTAGAGAAAAACGTTTTCGACAAAAATTGTATGGTTTTGAGGGGAACATAAGATGGTGTCATTGGTTTGACCTTGGATGGCATCGTTAAGGTGAGATCAAGGACACCTTTAATTTCTTAAATGGAACCACCTATTTTTTATTGCATATTCTTATAGCTTATGTCGAGAGCTTTCCAAAACACTATAATAAAGTATTTTTTCATCAAGTACTTTTCGAGTTATAAGGCTTGAAATAATTTTTTAATTTTACATAAACCATAAAATATCTAGTAAAATATTCATTTTTCGATTATCTAACCTTAATACTTTTATGTACAAAATAATGAGAGCAATCAATTCGTGTAAAGAAAACATATAGTTGTTTTTAAGAAAAAATGTGGAATTGTTAATTGCAAATTACATTTTTTTTTCGAAACAATTTTGTGTTTTCTTTACACCAATTGATTCCTCTCATTATTTTGTACATAAAAGTATTAAGGTAAGATAATCGAAAAATGAATATTTTACTAGATATTTTATGGTTTATGTAAAATTAAGAAATTATTTCAAGCCTTATAACTCGAAAAGTACTTGATGAAAAAATACTTTATTATAGTGTTTTGGAAAGCTCTCGACATAAGCTATAAGAATATGCAATAAAAAATAGGTGGTTCCATTTAAGAAATTAAAGGTGTCCTTGATCTCACCTTAACGATGCCATCCAAGGTCAAACCAATGACAACATCTTATGTTCCCCTCAAAACCATACAATTTTTGTCGAAAACGTTTTTCTCTAAAATGCTTAGTTTTTGAAAGAAAAGAGGTGTACGGGTGGTCTAGGACACCCTGTATAATGTATTTATCGAAAACACCTCTAATAAATCGATTATAATAAATATAAATATGCTATATAAATATTCTGTTTCGCACATAATGCATAGAGTGATTGATATTTTCCAATTAATTATTATACCTTGAGCTCCAAAGCATATTTTTATGCAAAAAATTTACTTCTCTTATTAATTTTAATAGATAAAATTTATATTATTTATTTTATTAAATTGTTCTTACAAAATTTATATTATGGAGGTTTTTAAATTGTATACAAGATTTAGGATCAGTATTATTTAGGATTAAAAGGATCAGAAAGGACTAAATTGTTCATCATTGAATTATACGAAAGATCATCGAATAAATTTTATTGTATCAACGTATGATTTATCTCGGTACGATATATGCATGCGATGTAAACAAACCACAAGCGCGCGCGAGACGAATTTATTCACGGGATGAAAATTGAAGATGATAAGAAAAATATATAATACATCTATTGCGCGAATAAGGTGAAACTCTTCCTAATTATGATACGAATGTAAACTGATTATGTTCGTTGTATATCGAATAAATGTTAAGGACTGAAATACTTGAACATTTTATTGGAATCTTCATCGACGAATAAGATAAGATGATTTACAGTGTGGCACATAAAAAAAAAGAATAATTCAGATTTAGCTAGGAAAATAATAAATACAGTCGAGAGCGAAAAGCAATTTTCATTTCTCACCAATTCATTGCACACTACTTATCTTATCAATATAGTGTTTTTTATGTTATGCAGAATAACTTTGATATGACAAAATAAATAAAAATATACAGGGTGCGCCAAAAGTCTGGATACACCTAAATATCTCACAAACGGTGTATTTTAGAAAAAAATGTTTCAGGCAAAAGTTGTATGGTTTCAAGGGGGACATAAGGTGGTACCATTGGTTTGACCTTGAAGAGTCATTTGAAGGTCACGTGAGGGTCACTTCAATTTTTTTAAATGGAACACCCTATATATTTTTGCACACTCTTGTAGCTTATCTCGAGAGCTTTCCAAAACACTATCATTAAGTACCATTTCGTTAAGTACTTTTTAAGTTATGAGGCTTGAAATAATTTCTTAATTTTACATAAACCGTAAAATATCTTGTAAAATATTCATTTTTCGATTATCTTACCTTAATACTTTTATGTAGAAAATAATGAGAGGAATCAATTGGTGTAAAGAAAACACATAGTTGTTTTTAAGAAAAAATATGGAATTGTTAATTGCAAATTACATATTTTTTCTTCAAAACAACTATGTGTTTTCTTTACACCAATTGATTCCTCTCATTATTTTGTACGTAAAAGTACTAAGGTAAGATAATCGAAAAATAAATATTTTACAAGATATTTTACGGTTTATGTAAAATTAAGAAATTATTTCAAGCCTCATAACTCAAAAAGTACTTAACAAAAAGGTACTTAATTATAGTGTTTTGGAAAGCTCTCGAGATAAGCTACAAGAATTTGCAAAAATATATAGGGTGTTCCATTTAAAAAAATTGAATTGACCTTCACGTGACCTTCAAATGACTCTTCAATGTCAAACCAATGATACCGTCTTATGGCCCCCTCGAAACCAAACAACTTTTGCCTGAAACATTTTTTTCTAAAATGCACCGTTTGTGAGATATTTAGGTGTATCCAGACTTTTGGCGCACCCTGTATACCTACGTGCATACTACAAGCCACAAAAGTTTATTTAGTGTATTAAAATATTATGCATGTGCGTTTCACCCATTAAAGCGAATAAAATAATTTGAAGATATAAAGTATTTGTCGTTATATCATACACATATGCTTATCTAATTTCAAGAGTTTTTCTCATATAATCTTAGAATATTATGTCATACTGAGTACTGAAAAATTTTAATGTGTATTAAATGAATTAATATCATATAAATAAAGTGTTCAATCAAATACGTGGCAAGTAATTATGTAGGATAATTATTTTGAAGAAATACACTTAAAGTTTATTTCTAAAATATAGTTGATTATAACAAGCGTTCCAAGATTCATAAAGGCCAATCAAAACAAGAGATTTGCAAGCTTTTTACATGATTTATAATCCGCGTAGTATATTAATTTTTTTTAGTTTTTTAGATGTGTATACATATTTTGTGGGTGAGCTTATAAAAGATCTGCCGGATATTTATGTCGAAGAAATAGATTTAGTCATCTTGAAGGAGATTTAGTGATCCTCGATGATTTTTTTTTCAGTTTCCTAGTGACTTATTTATTCATGGCCGAACTCGGCGCGATCATCGTCATATTCGTCTTCAATTCTTCGATGACTTATGACCTAAATACTATTTGATATTAATAATAATATGCTCGATACACACGTCGCAAATATTTGATAAAGAGCCTGCATATAATGAATAATTTATATAATTTAATTCTTTATTTTAAAGCAAATTTTTTTTGCGGATTTTGGTGTATTTTTAATTTTTTGTATATATGTATATTTCTATTTGTATATGTTTTACTTTCGTTTCTAGTTCGACAAAATTAAGGAGACGAAAATACATTTATGTGAATATTATTAGCTTATCAATCTTAATAGATTTTTGAAAATCGTCTCATAAATATGGATAACACAGCTGTTTGTCGATTAGACATAATTTCCTTATGCATTCTTGATCCAGACCTTGCAATGCTGGCGATTGTTTTCTTTATAGAAATAAGATACAATATATATATATATATATATATATATATATATATGAATATTTTATATCTTATTTCTACAATAAAAAATACAAGAACTAGCATTGCAAGGTTTGGGTCAAGGATACATTCCGCATATATTATTGACCTAGACCTTCTAATGCTGGTGATTGTTTTTTTTACCGTAGAAATAAGATAACAATATATATATTGCATCTTATTTCTACGGTATTAGAGGGGAGGAACGATATATAATAGCTGAAGAGGTAATTTACAATTTGTCTGATTGTCGCCTTCGCTTCCTGATATTTTTCCAAGCAAGAGAAAGGACGATGAAGCTCCACTTCGTGATCTTGTTGCTGGTAGGCTTGTTCGTTCACGTTACACTAGATAAGTTTGCGATAACTTGGTGATTAAAAAAATATATTGAAGAAGAGATGCAAATCCGGATGCCACGAAATTAGAAATATATCGTATTATACGTGGTGGAACTGTTTAAGATTTCGCGAACGATTTGGAGAAGCGAGATTCTGTCCTTTAAATAGATATTCCAAACATGAATGTTATAGGGCTAATTACGCTTCCAGCGAGTAATGAGTAAATGATGCCGAATGATGCCGATTGATATATGATGATACGATTTTATTTATTCTAGAATTTTATTTACATAGGTGACTGTGTGTTTGAAAATGAGACTTTAAGTGTTGGTGCACATTCGTCAATGCTCGTGGATCAATTGTTTTGGTGATAATAAAATGAGAATGGAGTCGTAAGTTCAAGTTTTATTTCTCAAATTAACCCTTCTTAAAATCTCCTCATTATTCCTGATGTAGAGACTTTGTGATATCCTGAAAGAAAAAAATCGCGTCGCTTTTAATTGACGCTTTCCAACGTTTATTAATTCTCTATTCAAGAAATCAGTTATTAACGAACGGTTGAATAACCAGTTATCCCGACCTTCGACTTTGCAATTGATTGCAAATTGATTCTCACGAAATGCGCGACAATGATAATTGATATGATTGATCATCTAATTTAAAACAATTAAAAAATAGAACAATCGAGAGGAATCTACTTGAGATTGCGATGCAGCGAAAGAATTTGATTTATACAACATGATTTATTTGCCAATAAATCAAAAAGTTTATACGGTTTATTTTAGTTATATTGCAACAAGACAATACTCTATGAAAAGAGAGATATCTTGTGTATTACTTAACATTTACAAATTTCATATCATTCTCTTCTATGTGGCAATAGATATAATAACGCTAATGATATTTCTGTTTATTTAATAATAAATAAAATTTTTTCTACAAAATTATTTATCCTTTTTGAATTTTACTTTATTTATTTTCTGATTTCGTTGAATTTCGACAATATTAAATTTTTGTTATGTTTCTTTCCAGATGTCCTTTTGACATATGTCCGGAAAGGAAGCAAATCGGTTATCGAAGTAGATCTCAGCAAGCCTTACCCAGAGTGCTGCGCAGGTCCGATTTGTGCGGAGTAAAAGTCCTAATGGAACTCCTATATATAATACATAAGAGCCTCTTTTATATCAAATATTTTCGCAAAATAAAAATATCGTTTTCGTCTGCACTTAAAAAGATTGCCTTTTTCCTTGCTTGCCTGTTATTTATCGAAACTGAAGAAAAATCGCGATGACTCGTACAATAACGCTAAAATCGAATTTATCTATTTGCATCCTGGCGCCTCTCTTCGCTTATACTATTTTTAGTTCGCGTCATAATCGCATTTCAGTTGACGATTCTTTACAATTCCTTTGCGCGACGATGAGTAACGCAAAAGGACCTTCTTCTCTTTATTTAATCGTAAATTCCGCAAATATAAATAAAAAACATTAGCTTTAATGCAAATAAACCATTGTCCGAATTCTCGCTTGCTCGTGAAATTTCGGGAAATTAATGAGAAGCTACAACGTTTTTCAAAAATAAAATAAAAAATTTTTTTAAAAATAAATTAAAATTCCAAAAATCTCGGATAAAAGAGATATTCATATTTATTTATATAGATAAATTCTCGTCTTTTTAATTCAAATCGACTGGAGAGTACATCAACTTTTACATTATTTACATTTCCTCTACTTGCCTTTCATTCTCTCGAAGTTGACAGATAACAGTCGAGGAATAAAAATTTTACAGATCATGTTTTGCGAAAAAGCTTACGTTAGATTTATTATATAATACATAAATTTCTCTTGCGGGATTGTATATTTCCTCTGGCAATTGTAATTTTCCTTGAATACATCCTCGCTAAATGGAACAAAGTAAAACAGTAGCACGATGACCATTGTAGTTCGCTAAATTTAAAATTAATTTGTACATATCACGTATTTAGAAAATAATAGTCCATGTGAGAGGGAAAACCAATCGGATTTCGCTATATCAATGCAGAAAAATTTTTAGTTATGTAATCGTAATCGGATCGTTCGATGATTTGTTCGACGTAAATCTATTTTTGTATAATTTGTCAAGTTCTAATTACAAGAATGTATCGGATGATCTTTTTTTTTTCTTTCGAGAAATTCTAGCAAATCAATCGCGTGAATCAAAGAAGAGATACGGTGAGGGCAAACGTAGAGAAATTTTTTTCCGATTTTGCCCAGGTCTTCATTCATCCAATTTAATCCAGATTATCCGTCTTCGGAGATTCTCATTTTTCCCTAGCTACTTTGATTTTTTCTCTATCGCTTATTAATATGCAAATATTTTTAATGAAATGCACGCCATTTTTAATAATTTTATTACACAAATACAAAGAATAAAAGTTCATAAAAAAAAATTTCTTCTTTCTTTTCTCTTTAATAAAATTTTCTATGGAAAAATTTCTATCTTTTTATTTTTTTAGTAGTAGAATTTTTTTAGTAGTACCTTTTCTAATTTGAAATATAACTTTCTAAATAGGGGAGACCGGGGACAAAAGTAACAACGTCATGAAAGTAACAAGCCTCGTAATAAACTACAAAATATGTTGAATAATTTGTACTATATAGTCAAACATGTACGCCCCAATTCTTTTCCTTTTCAGTTAATTATTGTAGAACGATCGCGCCGGTTGTACATGCAGGAGTGAAATTAGTGTATTTGCATTATTCACCTAAGTATTTCTTGTTTTAGTTTCTTCGTATCTATGCCTAATTAAAGTGTATATATTGACGTAATTATTTGCCGGTGTATTCTTCTAAAATGTATTCATAAGTTTTTATAGTTGATTTGGCTAAGTCTTGCATCATATTTAGGTTATAATGCTTTTATTCTAAAAAATGTGTTTGAGGACAAAAGTAACACGACACTCTGTGGACGAAAGTAACACGTTTCAATGCTTAAAGTATAAGGGCTGGTCCCATAATAACTGTACCAAAGGCTATTCTTATTACGTATGCCATAATTTTGATTCGGAATAGATACCAATCTCTTTTGTATAAGTAGTTATCATACAATTTTTATATTATTATATAGAATTAAACTATTATTTAGACTTAAAAAAGTACAAAACTGGTGTGATATTAAGTATAATTATTTTATGATATAACTTATAATTATTTTGCTTAACGAAGATTATTTCTTTTAAGATTTTCAAAGATGATAAAAATAAATATTTATTTTATTTTTTATTTTAATATAATATTACACAAAAAAATTATAATAAAAGTTATCTTGTTTAATAAAAGATTATAATAAAAGTTGCCTTAAATTGAAAAAAATCATATTTATTTTATTTTCCCGAAAATAAGAACAGGCACTTTTATCCCCAGATTATGTTACTTTCGTCCCAGGCCCCCAGGATGAAAGTAACAATCAATGTACTTGCGAAAAGCTATAGTAGCTCTTTAAATATCTATCATTTGAGATTGAAACATAGGTATAATAATAGAGCAATAAATAGAGCAATAAATGGTTTTTTAACATATAATCTTCTTTTTTATATCTCTAACGATAATTAATTAGTGACCTATAATACAAAAAATGTTACTTTTGTCCCCGGTCTCCCCTATATATTTATATGTATGTATGTATATGTATATGTATGTATATATGTATATATAATTTGAAATTAATAAAAATTAGTTTTTATTTTGTCCTTATTAGAAAGTGAAAAATATGTTTCCTTAACTATGGTTTTAAAAACGTTTTTATAGAAACATTTCTTATTAATGTTTTACGATTAAAAAATATTTGATACGTTTAAGAAATGTATATAAAACGAATGTGTGCTACCCCTCGGGCATCATAGCATATTTTAAGTTATTTATTGACGTCAGCCACGTATCATAAAACGTTGTGTTTCGTCATCTATTGATAATGCGTAATTAAAGGTTAACTGTCCATTTGACATTAATGCTGTCTTGTTGCAATGTAGCCGAAATTAAATCAAACTTCAAATTTTGTCTCGAAAATATTATAGTTCTAAGAAGTGACGTAGAAGAGATGATATGTTGAATACTTGAATGTTTATTTTCTTACGATACTTATTAGATATTCAACATGTGTACTTTTGTATTTTCTATATTATATAAGATCTGCAATTTTCAATGTAATATTAACTATTTTGTAAATTCATAAATGTTAACACACAATTGTAATTTTCTTTTCAAGCTTCTTTTATATTATGTTTTGGAGCTTTTTCCTTCATTTCAAATTGTACATATAAATATTTGTACAAACATATATTATTGCTATGGAGGGAATAAATTTTTATAAATTTATAAAATATTTGAAAATACTATTAAAGTCTATTATTATGCATGAAAAAGAGACCACTATATATATACTTGTTTAATTATTCTTAGTTATTCTTAACACACAGAATTATTCTTAATTATTCTTAGCAGAATGTTTATTTAATAATATAAAAATATTTTTGAAAATAAAAATGTATATCATTTAATATATGAATGGACTGAATAAGTCACAAAAGGAGACCGGAGCATTACAAAATTATTTTCAATTATATTTCACGTAATTAAAGTGTTTATCACTTTTTTGGAAAAAGTAATTGATTTATAGCGGGAGAAAGAGAGTATTTGATTGGATGCACTAATGCATTGGTGCATATAAAAATTGTCGTATATAAAATTACAATAGTATAATTAAAATAATAAAGTAATTAATATTATAGGTTTTTTATATTATTATATTATAATGTTATTCGATGCAAATAACGATAATAATAAACTCGTACCATTATTTTATTTATTTTAGTTATTTATGTGCTATTGGAAATTTGTATTTATTTATACTAGAACTACTAGATTTATACTAAAAATTATATTTATACTAGAACTACTAGATTTATACTAAAAACGCTACGTATTGATTCAAACTGCATTATATGAATGTCACAGAAAACGTATAAATCACTTTTTTAAATCCATTATTATTTTTCTTATAATCAGAATATCTTTTTATATAGTAAACGTGCCTCTTATGCCAAAGAAAAGATACTCAGAAATAAATTAATATAAAAAGTTTATAATAAAATTCATTAAACAATTATATATACATATAATTATTTTTATTTATACATAGAACTATTTTTGTTTTATACATATATAACTTTCTTGTCAAACAATTTTTAAAGATCTTAATTCTTTTTAATATAACGCGAGTATATCCGTGGAGAAAAAAAAATTACAACGGAATGTAGCTAATAAAACGTCATGGGAACACATGATCAGATTCATCATTCGAAGTCAGTTACTATTGTGATCTCTAGCCAAAACACACTACCGCGTTACTTATCGTTTGATTCAAACTGCGTTATATGAATATCACAAAAAATTGTGTACGAATAGTGGATTTTAAAAAGCATACGTAGTAACACAATCGTATGAACGAATTGTCATAATTACATATTTAATAAAAGATATAGCAAATATTGAAGTGAATTCGATTATACACTGCGTGTTCTTGAATATGGCTGAAAATGTTACAAGATCTATAATTCTATAACTTCTTTGATCGTTTGTAATTTGATTGTGGTTATCTCTTTATCGACGTTTTTCTACTATAATATTAATGAAAAAGGAAAGCTGATAATAATTATATTCCTGTGTTTGCTATACAATCCAATGAATATGTATCATTTTGCATAGTCATTTGTTCTCCCAAAAAGACAGAAATTATTTACTTACTAAGAATTCTCTAATTTAATCTTAAAATATATACTGATCGTGACCATAAAGAGAAATCTAAAAACATAATATTAAACGATAATAACTTGCGATTCGTTAAACCTGAGTTTTAAGGAATTTATCGAAAATATATGTATATATATGAATTAATATCAATTCGAATAACACATCAGAATTAGTAGAGTGAGAAAAACAACTAATTGAGGATTCAACGGAAACCGATTGAGTGCAAACATTTACGAAAAATGCAAATTATGTTTGGAACAATTTTATGTGTTTTATTGAAAGCTTCAGTACTGACAAAGGCAACTATCACTTCTATACCGAAGGATTATACCCCTTCAAATAGCCTCCAGGAAGAAAGTGTTTCCATATGTCCGGATTTAAATTTCACGCAGGTGAGAGATATTTTTCGCTTGATTAAGAAATAATTGAATATTATTGCAGCTAGTAGTGTAACTAAAAATGAATGATAATAAATTATATATTCTACCTATAATAAGACAAGATAAAATAAAACAATTCAATATGAAAGAAAAAAGTATGTACAATGTTGTAAAAAAAAGATGGATAGTTTCGAAATTTTCTTTACAAATGGATGTTATATACTATATTAAATTTAATTAAAACGATATTTTAAAATTTGACTGTATTATTTTGTCTCTCTCTCTTTATATATATATATATATATATATATATATATATAATTATTATTTCTAAAAATAACAATTTTTAAAATTAATGAAATTTTCTGGTTACTATCTGCTACATTAATATATACATACGATGATACTTCAATAGAATTTTATGTCTTTTTTCTTCAATTTCTAAAATTTCTTTATCTTTCTATTTATGATATTTATAATATTTATTGATATATAGTAAGCTTTATACTAATGTAGATTTTATTTTATGAAATTAATTTAGAAAGTTAGCATTATTTCTTTGTGTTAAGGATAATTATATAACGGCACAGTGTTACTAAATATCGAGATAGAAAATCTGTCTAATAAAGAAACCATTCATCAAACATTCTTCAAATTGTATCTATTAACGCTAATAATTCGATCGACAATATATTCAATAACAATCACTTGAATTTATACTAATTTTCATTGTACATATATCCATTTATATACAATTATATCCACATATTTTTATGGAGGAATTATCGGTTTATACTATCGGTTTATACTATCATTTCCAGGATTTGTTTGTGTTAAAAATATAACGACATTCGAGAAAAAACTTGACAAGGCAATAAATAAAAGAATTTATATAATTCTATGACTAATATTTAACAACTGTAAAGAAACAATATTTTTAACCTTTTTATTCTTGAAGTACAAACATTAATAAAACTTTAGTAATATTGGCGAATTTTTGAAAAGAAATTTGAGTTACGGTAAAATTGAGAAGAGTTAACTAACCTATCATGAGAAAGAATCAAATCGTTAAACAAAATTGTTTTAATAATTGCAAAGAGCTACACTTTCGCTTGTACTACTTGCTAAAAGCTGTTATGAATCCTCATTGACTCTCGTTAACCTATTGAATTATTTTATTTTTGACATGAGTTATGTTTGATATACAAGATGTCTTAAAAAAAATAAATAAAAAATAGATTTTATGATATGAATAAAACTACATCACATTCAATTTATATCATTTAGGAATGGTTATATATCAAACCGCTATTATTAAGCAAACAAAAAACGAATGGCAATTTTTCGTTTAATTTTATAATTTATCATTAAACGCACCAGAAACAACCGCTTCAACAATACTCACTTAATTCTTTTCGTATGTTATACTTTATGAAGGATATTTCAATTTCCGAGAAAAGTGATCATCATATACTAAATTTCAAATCTGCCCGGAGTCATTCTGATAGTACTGAGAGAAATGAGAGAGAAGTCGATGAAGTTACACTTGCAAATATTTCTATCATTCCAGAATCTATCGGTAAGTTGCAAAAAAGTGCATAAAACATTAATAACAAAATCTATGACGAAAAAGTATAAATATAATTTAAATTCAAGAGAGAATGGAAATCAAATCTAAAAATATCTTCCAGTAGTGAGAAGAATATAAATTCTAATTCCATCCAAAAAAGAAATAGAAAAGCATAGTATAAAAACATTGTACATAAAAATTGTCATAATTTAAGGTAAAGTCAATTTAATTAATTTGCTACTCTGTTTTAAAGCAGTCGCAAATATTATACTTCTAATTTCTTAAGCTGTAGGAACTTTTCGAAAAGTACTTTATTAAAAGTTATTTATTCGTTTTTGCCATGAATTAACGATTACTTTTCTAAATCTTAAATGACGCAAAAAATTCTTATATTATGTTTTTAAAGATCAATACTGTGCTAATTTCCATATTTTGTAGTTTACATTTATTTTTTCTCTTTCCTTTATTTTCACATTAAATTGTTTTTTTCTGATTTATTGAGATAATCCACTCTTACATATAATTATGTTAATATGTACGATCTTAAAATCTCTAGAAAGCAGTTTGAGCAAGCCAACATCTCTCAGAGCATTTGTACAATTCGACAGTCAATTCACAGAAAAAGTAAACGACATTTTTGTGACATTGAGGTAAGGAATCTAAATTCTCAGTTTGTATTCTTTCATTTTTCTCTCTTTTTCTTAAATTCAACGACACAAATATATCAAAATGTTAATTCTGTTATAATTTTGTTAAATATAAAATGGATAAAAATTTTATTTTTTTACAGATGGAACCACTCTGAATTTACCGATGAAATAATACAAGGGTACACAGTGCAATGTTTTTTCATCGAGGACTTAAAAGAGATTCAAACCTGCGACGATAAAAATATCACAACTACAAAATTGGAGCACACGGTGCACAATCTAATATCTAACACGACATATTATTTTCGAGTACGTGCGCATACTAAAATTGTTGCTGGTCCTTACACGGATTTAATCAATGTGTCGACTACACATGAAAATCCAATACCTAAATTATTTGTCATAACGAATCTAGGTATGGAAATATTGGATGTGGATTTAAACATTACTTATTTCGTAATGTCAGGGTACGTATACTGATAAAAAAAGTAGTTATAATTATCATAAATTATTTTTAACACTAGCTATAAAGTTAATGTTATTATTATTATGCACAAGTTTATTATTATCAACATTATAGTAGTAATAACTTTAAAATTAGAAATTTCAACTACAATTTTTTACTATACAATTATAGTTCCTTTTTTTAGATCAGTAATAGAATATAGCTCCTTTTTTTCAGATTAGTAATAAATGTCGCTTATTCGATACAAGAACATAGAATTTATTGGAATGACGGATATGATCTAATGACATTGAAGATTAATGAAAATAATATCACAAAGATGGCTAGACATGATAAAGAACTACGTGATCTCTGTCTTGACTGGGTAGCAAGAAATCTATATTTGACCTATCCAAAGTCAGACTACTCTTATATTGTAAAGTTCGACTTAACAATGTGGGAAAATGGCATAATTAAATTTGATAAAATTTTTAAAACAAAAATTATTAACTATTTAAATGTATCACCGTCTATGGGGTACGTTTATTACCGTTCACCTGAAAAAATAATTTTCCATTAAAGATTTATGCATATTTGTAATTTTTCTATAATTTTACGTGGTTTCATACTTAAGATCATAACTAAAAGAAAATGATAAGTTATTATAAATTAATAAGAATTTCGAATTTTTACTACATACAAATTTCTGTTTTTGTTAAAATAATGTTTTATAATGAATAAAATAATTATTTATTTTTTAGAATTTTATATCGCATATCATATGAAAAATATCAATCGAATGAAAAATATGATATGATGCAATATGATCTCGATGGAAAAAATGAGCAAATTGTTCAGATAAATTCATCCTCTTGCCTATTTCGTTGTATGTTTTATTGTAGTCATATAATTGATAACATGAATAATGAGGAGCCGTTAATTTACTGGTTTAATGATAGGCACATATTTGTGACAAACATTAACGTTTCTATGTGCAATACGATTTTACACAATAAAAACATAAGTTTCCATTTTCAATCTATGATTGTCAATCTGACGATTGACAAAACAAACATTTACATTTTAGTAACTGATTATTCGTATAAATATACTCTCTACGTTTTGAAAAAGAAATATGCAAATCTCAAGAGCGTAAATGCAGCCGAATATGTTGAAAAGATAATAATAAGCTCATATAAAGAGATTTATAAAATTTACACTTTTGATAAATCTTTACAAACATATCCTCCAATGAGATGCCTGACACCTGACGAAAAAATTTATAATTTTGAGAATGTGAATGCAACGGCAAACAGCATCATTGTAAATCTTCCAGAGTCGGTTGTAAAGAGTGGATGCAAAAAATATAATTTACCAACAACTATATATACTATCTCCGTAAGCTGTTTAGACAACAAGCTCAACAAGTCTGAAAAATTCAATGTGCTGACGTGCGAGCGATATTACGAGATTCAGAACTTAACACCATTTACAGAGTACAAGTTGAAGTTTACTTTAAGCAATTTTTACTTTGATCAATTATCAATAAATCCATTCGATTCGAATGTGATACCAATAAAAACTAATTCGGGCAAGCTTAATGCACCAGAAAACATAAGTGTTCTAGCTTTGACGCCTTCTATAGCAGCAGTTCATTGGATGCCACTCAAGAAGGTGAACTGCGTGGCCGTGACCTACGAAGTGCATTGGAAGTCAGTTACATTAGTAAACGGCACGCAACAAAAGAGCAAACAATTTATCAATGTGCCGAAACGTATGGCAGACGGCAGATTTTTCACAAAGATTAACTTGTCACTACCAGTACAAGATTACTTGATATACGTGCGTGTGTATTCAATTAATTTCAGCGATTTCTACAACGAGAGTTTAAGCAAGATCGTTCACATATACTCAGAACCAAACAATATTACTTTGAACGGGGTCAACATAAATAGCATGAACATTTCATGGATCTCAAATATTAATCTGACGATCTATTTTACGCTAGAGTACAAAGATATTGCAGCAGAAAAGTGGCAAACAATGAATTATTTTAAAATGAATTATAACAATGAAGTAATATACCGTGTCGAAAATTTACAATCGGGAACTTTATACAAGTTTCGCTTGATATTGGGATATCACGAATATGATGAAAATTTTATATGGCCGGCTGATGAAAGATTTATTTTTTCAACACGTGGTAGCAAACGTGGTAAGCAAATGAAAATACCCATACAGCACAATAAGGTTGCGGATATATTGCAGAATAATTTCATTGAAACATTGCAATTTTGCAAATTGATCGTGAAATTCTGCTGAATTATTGTTATAAAATTGTGATGAAGTTAAGCTGTCCGCTTTTTGCAATGAAATATTGTAGCAATATTACATTGTAATATATTGGAAAGAATGCAATGTTATTCCAACCATTTAATAATATTACGTATAAAATGTTTTTGTTTTTGATGGATGAATATCTTGGAAACATATAATTAAATTAAAAAGCTCGATATAAATAGAAGTTTGCAATATCTAAGATAATCATATCTAAGATAATATATTGCAAAATTATATTTAAACGTAGTCATATAACATAAAATGTTATATTTTTATACAAAATTACTTTAAACTCTTATTTACGAATCACTTTTTATTTTAAATGTTCTACATACTCTTATAATGGGTAATACTTTATACACACATATATATATATATATATATATATATATATATATATATATATTAGTTATAGAATTAATTATACATTACTAATTATATTTTTATTTAAAAATTTAAAAAGTCCGTTATAATTATATTTATTTACATGTGAAAAATACATAAAAATGCATAGAAAAATATAATGATAGGTATAATAGTATCTATTCTTAATATAATAAAAAGATATATTATCTTTGAAGATTAATATCATTATCGTACATGAAATGAAAATATATTTGTAATATTGCAACATTGTTGCGAAGTAGTTGTAACATTCTGTGCTGCATAGATATTATGTGCTAATTTTTTTAGATATGAATAGGCTTAAAATTTAAAAAAATTAAATTTTGTATTAAAGTTATAATAAATAAAAATAAATTTTTAAACACACACACAAACGAAGATATTAAAATTATATTTTTGCGTAATGTAGGTGATATTCCTGAAATAACAGAGACAAAATATTATCTACCATTGATGTTAAGTTTTATCGTTATAGTTACTATCATCTGCGTTTGCTACTTTTATTATTGTAAGTATATTTGATTTAAGTATCGAATTGAATTGTAGATTATACATATATATTTGATATAATATCTAGAGATTTACTGAAAATAGTAATTTACTTATATAAAACTAAACGAATAAATTTACTAAAAAGCAATAGATTTTATAATACATATTATTACATAATTAACTCGAAATTTTATAACAGTGCATCGCAGAGGTAATAATGAACAACTTTTGTCTTCAACAATGACCGATGTAGAATTGGCGATTCTACATGAAGTACCTTACCGAAACATACAATTCAATAGGATTTACAATCCTATGTTACATTGTAATGCGGATGAAAGTGCGATAACTAAAATCGCACGTAAACAAATTACAATTACAAAACGTCTTGGAAGCGGCGCATTCGGAATGGTAAAAATTAATTTTTTCAAGCAATGTTTCAAATTAATTTCTGGATCAACAAAACAAATATGTATTTTCTAATAAAGATATAAATTACATGAATTTTTATAATAGATTATAAGTAATATAAAATTTAGGTGATACAACAAGCATGCACTTTATTATGTATTTTTCGTTGAATTATTTAATATAAAGTAAAGTATAATATTACTTGACATTAAACTATACATTTTCTAATGAAGTGCGCATGTAAATTTGTGTGAAATATTTCGCAGGTGTTTCAAGGAAAGGTGAAGAACTTAGAAAAATCGGGCACAGAAATATCCGTTGCAATAAAAACGCTTCGAAAAGATGCTTCTTCCCATGAGAAAAGGAAATTGTTAGAGGAAGCCAAGCTTATGAATCATTTTCAACACAAACATATATTAAGATTGTTGGCCGTTTGTTTAGATGGGGATTCTCCGTTAATAGTGTTGGAATTGATGGAAACTGGTGATCTGTTAAAATATTTGAGAGAATGTCGAAATTTGCAAGCGTCAGATTCGCTTGCTCTGCGTTTGCAAGATTTGCTCGCCATGTGCGAAGATGTTGCGCGAGGTTGTTGCTACTTGGAAGAGTTGCGTTTTGTACATAGAGATCTAGCGTGTCGCAATTGTTTAGTATCTTCGAGAAATCGCGAGAATCGTGTCATCAAAATTGGAGATTTTGGACTATCTAGAGATATCTACAAAAATGATTATTATCGCGTGGTAAATATAATTATGAAAAAAATTTAATGACTAAAAAATGAATTCTTTCGAAAATACTTTCCATTTTTTTATCATAATGGTATCCTGCATTGTTTCTTTAAGTAATATATTAGGTGTATAACTAAGTTCCCGCCGTCTTTTTACTTGAAAAATACATTTATTTTAATAAGAAAATGAACTAATATATTAAGCAAAATGTAATCCTTTGTTTTCTATGACTTTTCCCATCTTTTTTGCAAAAGTTGGATTCCGCGACGTTAGAACGACTTGTTTTTTTAAGCAATCCATTGATCGTTTGATGATGCATTTTTGCTTCTTCGTAATTAGAGAAGTGTGTATCGGCGAGCACGTGTTGCATTTATAGAAAAAGGTAATAATCCGATGAGGCCAAGTCTGGAGAATAGGCGGGTGCGGGAGAACTTCGCATTCGAGCTCCAATAGTGTTTCTTTTACGATTCTTGCAACATGAAATCGCGCGTTGTCATGCAAAAGAATCACTTTACGTCAATTACTGGCCTTTTTCGCATCAATTCATCATTCAATCAGTATAATTGTTGTTGGTAGCGGTCAGCCGTGACTGTTTCAGAAATCAATCGATGAGCTTCAGCTGCAATTTTATTTAAATCAAAGCAGTGAAGAAGTATATGTCGAAAAAACAACTCATCACGTTTCATTTTAAATCGATTCAAAAAATATCTCTTTCACAAAAAATGAATCTTTGCGCACTCAATTTTATTGACAAATGACTAACTTCACTACATTTGCAGCTGGAGCCATTTAATTATGAGCGGCGGGAACTTAGTTATACACCTAATAGAATGTAAATAGTTTTTATTTACATATAGCAAGAGATAAATAAACGTTTCTTATTTTGCTCATATTCTAAAAATGAACAACTTGAACCAGAAAATTAAATTTTTGTTAAAATCATGTTTTAGAAAGGAGAAGATTTGTTTCCTATTCGCTGGATGGCACCTGAATCTTTGATGATCAGAATATTTTCTTCTCAAAGCGATGTTTGGTCATTTGGGATATTAATGTGGGAAATTGCATCGTTGGGTGAGAAACCTTATATTGACAAGACTGATGAAAGAGTGATAAATTATGTACTTGCTGGAGGCAGGTTGCCGATGACTCTTAACTGTCCGTCACCATTGTACCAGTTGATGCTACGTTGCTGGAGTGCAGCGGATGCTAGACCAAATTTCGAATTTTGTCTGAAAAATATTATAGCATTAAGAGAGAACATGGAAGATGCTTTATTGAGTCCAGTCGACTAGTACTATTTAGCCGATATAATTACATTAATGTTTATCTTATTTTCCAAACGATTCAATAAATCTTAATGTAGAAAAAATATTTCTAGAATATTTCTAAATTGATTCTGTTATTTTCAGGTTTAATCTTAATATTAGATTTATCAATGAAGATAAAAGAAATTTTGTAATCTTACCTTCCATAAAATTTTGATTATTAAAAAATATCACATCCGTTTTCATAATTGTAAACAATGTAATATAATGATATATCTAATTTATATTTTTGAGTAATCGAAGCGAAATCTAATAATTGCGATTATATATATATGTATAAACAATATTTTTTTCAACATGGAAATATAATTAATTTTCGATATTATATATAACCGATAATTACAAATGATTGTAAAATTTATGAGTGAAAGAGGAAACGCGAATAATATCCTAATTAGTTGTGAATATATAAATATAATAATATAATTATTTTTGAATTTATAACAGTTATCATGTATGAATTTCTACATCATTCGGGATAAGTATATACATATATTTTATCTTTATATTTAATGACTTACTTTATATTTAAATTATATTAATGTTTACAAAAGTATGCAGTTGTAAAAATGAACTATAGTTATTGCTCTATCTCCACTAGCTATATTTAATAAAGCTAATAATGTATAATATTTACACACAATTACGGTCTATCATTTCGAAAGATCACCAAATACTGACAATGTTTTATAGATATGTATAATATTATGCATTATAAAAAATATTAAGTATGAAATTATATATACATATACATATAGATGTACATGTACATATATATTATAGTATATTATATACAATGATGATATATTATATGTATACACTACCTTTATTGAATTTGTAATATTTCGATATTCATAATCGATATCTATATCTTCAATATCACTTCTTAAACATCGTGATAAGAAACTCATCAAGTTATTGACTTTCCAATTGTGAAGTATATCACAATGATTATTTATCAGTTCACAGAAACGCGGAAGCTTGAACATCATCTTTTGTATTTGCTGGAAAACGATAAACACATAAATAAGATTTCAATTATAGAGGAGGAAATGAAAAGAACTTTATTTATTGTTTGTAAAATATTGACTCATTGACTAATGTATTATTTACAAGAGTTATAATTGATCGTTATCTTTATCAATTATTTCTTATTAAAATTAGTAAAAAAATTATATATAAAAAATTACTTACCCAGGTAGAAATCAGTCTTGGCAATGCGAGATTAAACATTGTGGCTGGCTAGTTTTTCCAATGTTCGAAAATACGATATAAGAATAGACTGGCACTAGCTTGGTTCTGGTTCGTCAAATTAATATTGAGATACCGAGTTTCGGCGAGCCAGTGCCTAGCATTGCATTATCTCGCAAGAGGGGGCGACTCTCGTGGTGGCGATGTTTCGCTAGCTTGTACCTAGCATGACTTACATCGTCCCCACTAACTCGGTATAACATCGCTAATGTACCTTGTTGCTAGGTATTTTCTTATGATAATAAAAAATTCGGCGCTCGCGGCAGTGTAGCGTTTGTTTATATGGCGCGGTGACTTTGTGTCATTCACACGGCGATACTTGAGCGATGTGAGACGGCTCTGTGTTTATTGCATCAGTCGTCGTAGATTCGTGATCGTGAGAAGTGGTACAAAATATATCCAACGTGATCATCTTCTATATAATTAGAAATCGTGAGTCCGCATGATTAATCAATTTCGACGACTTTGTATCGAGGTCGACTATTTAGCGAGGTAAGTATTTCGCAATTTATATACGGTGCGCGTCGATGTTGGTCGACAAGGAGAATTTAACAAAAAGTGCTTTGTACATTTTAAAAAAATTTCTGTCGAGAAACACAGCAACGCAGTACACGGCAACGAAGAAGATGGAGAATAAATACGTCATGAAAATGAACACTCCTACGTTTTTGAATTGCCTCAAAGGTAAGTGAAGTTGTGTGGTTCATTTTAATTAACGTTATATGTGAAAAAATCTGAGAGAATAAAAATTTCTTTACAGAAGTCTTAAGCTCAACACACAAGAAAACAGAGGCAGAGGTGATATCTGCAATAGGCACCGTCTTAACAAATTCTAAGGATTGGGACCAACATCGTACACGGAGAACAAAAAATAATACAAGTCATCATGAAGAAGACATTGCAAATGAAGAAGTTGCCTAATTATTACTTTTATTAATTTCAAAATTTATATTAATAAATAATTATAATTATTTTATAAAAAAAATAGCAATAAAAAATATTAAACCGATGAAAAGTAATTATTATTGAAAAACCCCAGAACAAGGTGGTAAGAATAGCCGGACCCATTCCCATTAAAAAAGCCTGGCCTGAGCTCAGGACACCATCATGGGGCAGGTTCGTTTAACTAGACAGCCACTAGGTTATTTCTGCGTAACAGAATCACCTCGTACCTTTGCCATTTGGCTAGCTCATCACTAGCTAACAATCTAGCAAAGAAAGCTAGGGACTAGGTTGTGCCGAGATACGATTTCTACCTGGGTTACCGATATATCATATAATGGATCCATTGGATGCATAATGCAACAACTCCCATTGAACATGTGCAATCGTAGAATTAATCGTAATATAAGAGATTTTATATAATTCATCAAGTTTGATTCATGAAGTTAAATTCATGAAGTTACAGGAATATATCAGATGATCTTTCTCTCTCCCGAAATTTTAATAAATTAATAATAAATTAATTAGTAAATTAATCTCTTTAATAAAACACATGCCATTTTAATGATTTTATTATACAAATACCACAAAAACGAAATATGACGAAAAAAAATTCTCTCTCTCCTTCTCTTCTCGATATCTTTATTAAAATTTTCTACGGATAAATTTCTATCTTCATCTTTTTACTTAGAGGATTTTTTTAGTAGTACCTTTTTTAATTTGGAATATAATTTCCTAGACATGTTTAATTTGTTGTTAGTTCTCTGAAACACGTGCACAAAATTCACAAAGATATTTTGATACTCTCCAGTTGTCACGATTGTAGATAATTGATGATAATTATTATTTTCTTGCTCGAGGGCTTAGTTTGGAAAAATGTAACTTTGATTGTACAACGAATTATTTGTAAATTATTGTAATATTTTTCATGACTTTTCTTTATATTTGATATTTAATGTCGAACGAGATATAACAAGGTTTAAACGCATAATGACGTTAGCAAACATGATATACGTTTACATCTTATTCTCGCAACGAAATATGTTTTATATATATTGTATAATGTATTTATCGAAAACACTTCTAATAAATCGATTATAATAAATATAAATATGCTATATAAATATACTGTTTCGCACATAATGCATAGAGTGATTGATATTTTCCAATTAATTATTATATCTTGAGCTCCAAAGCATATTTTTATGCAAAAAATTTACTTCTCTTATTAATATTAATAGATAAAAAATTTATATTATTTATTTTATTAAATTGTTCTTACAAAATTTATATTATGGAGGTTTTTAAATTGTATACAAGATTTAGGATCAGTATTATTTAGGATTAAAAGGATCACAAAGGACTAAATTGTTCATCATTGAATTATATGAAAGATCATCGAATAAATTTTATTGTATCAACGTATGATTTATCTCGGTACGATATATGCATGCGATGTAAACAAACCACAAGCGCTCGCGAGACGAATTCATTCATGGGATGAAAAATGAAGATGATAAGAAAAATATATAATACATCTGTTGCGCGAATAAGGTGAAACTCTTCTTAATTATGATACGAATGTAAACTGATTATGTTCGTTGTATATCGAACAAATGTTAAGGACTGAAATACTTGAACATTTTATTGGAATCTTTATCGACCAATAAGATAAGATGATCTACAGTGTGGCACATAAAAAAAAGAATAATTCAGATCTAGCTAGGAAAATAATAAATATAGTCGAGAGCGAAAAGCAATTTTTATTTCTCATCAACTTATGCACACTACTTATCTTATCAATATGTTTTTCGTGTTATATAGAATAACTTTGATATGACAAAATAAATAAAAATATATATTTACGTGCATAATACAAGCCACAAAAGTTTATTTAGTGTATTAAAATATTATGCATGTGCGTTTCATCCATTAAAGCGAATAAAATAATTTGAAGATTCAAAGTATTTGCCATTATCATACACATATGCTTATCTAATTTCAAGAGTTTTTCTCAATATAATCTTAGAATATTATGTCATACTGAGCATTGAAAAATTTTAATGTGTATTAAATGAATTAATATCATATAAATATATAAAGTGTTCAATCAAATACGTGACAAGTAATTATGTAGGATTGCTTTGAAGAAATACACTTAAAGTTTATTTCTAAAATATAGTTGATTATAACAAGATTATAACAAAGCGTTCCAAGATTCATAAAGGTCAATCAAAACGAGAGACTTGCAAGCTTTTTACATGATTTATATTATAATCCGCGTACTTTATTAATTCTTTTTAGTTTTTAGATGTGTATACATATTTTGTGGGCGAGCTTATAAAAAATCTGACGGATATTTATGTCGAAGAAATAGATTTAGTCATCTTGAAGGAGATTTAGTGAGTTCTCGATGATTTCTTTCTTCAGATTTCTAAATTTATTTAAAGCCGAATTCGGCGCAATCATTGTCATATTCGTCTTCAATTCTTCGACGACTTATGACCTATATAAATACCAGGGTTGGGAAGTAACGCGTTACTTGTAACGCCGTTACCGTTATAGTTACTTTTTTTTGGTAACGGACTGGTAACGGCGTTACATTTTTTTTTTCTGTACCTGTAACGATAACGTAGTTACATTTTTTTAGTAACGATAACGATTTTAACAGTTACTTTTACCGTTACTTTTCATATTTTGAAAATACTTATGACATCGTATTTCTGTCATATTCAATTTTTAGTCATCGACCGACATTCATATAAAATTCGATAATACTTCGGATGAAATTTATAGCTCTGAGAGGTGTCTGTGAAGCTGGCACGACAATTTACGAATTTCAAAAAAATACTAAGAGTTCTGATAGCACTTTTCATAGTTCTACAGTTCCTGATAAAAATTAAAAAGAGTTCCGCATTCCTTATATTAAAAAATCGAAATCGAAAAAATGTGCTAACTTCGCGAATCTAGCACGACACTCTTCCCTCTAAAATACCAAAACGCGTTGAATATTATTATTTTTAGTAAGAGTTTCCGATAGTTCTGCTATAGTTCAGCCTATATATGCAATTTCAGATTTATATTCCAAAAATTAATAATTTTTTATGAATTTTTAATGTTATTGCCAGCACGACACTTAGTGAAAATGTGTCGTGCTGATGATTTTCCCTAGTTTTAACGGCAGTTCTGGACAGTTCTATAAGAGTTCTATCCTTTAGAAACATTTTTGCGCAGAGTTCCGACCGTTTATCATTTTATAAATAATTATTTAATTATTTATTAATTTTCAGGAACTGTAGAACTATGAAAAGT
Source organism: Camponotus vicinus (assembly GCF_025532165.1). Taxonomy (NCBI): domain Eukaryota; kingdom Metazoa; phylum Arthropoda; class Insecta; order Hymenoptera; family Formicidae; genus Camponotus; species Camponotus vicinus. Next base: position 6,716,804 of record NW_028141950.1, read on the forward strand.
GCTATCAGAACTCTTAGTATTTTTTTGAAATTCGTAGATTGTCGTTCCGGTTTCACAGACACCTCTGAGGGCGATTAATGACATCATTGGTCAATCACAGTTATTCCATTCTTCTGAGGAATGGATGTGATTGGCCAGCTTTTAAGTTTGACGTAATATCGGACGAGAGCGCATAAAAAGAATGTAAATTTAGCTGTATTTATCAATTTAATGGAAATTAAAATTTTTTATTTACATGTGAAGTTACATGTTAAGTGCTTTAAAATCTATATCTCTTTAAATTTTTTACGGTTTTGTAAATTTAAAATAAAAAATTTGTTGTTTTTATTAATATTTTAATCAAAAATATTACCAAAGTAAATTTTTATTTAATTCTATCTTGTTTTAACATTAAAAGGGAAAAGTAACGAATCGTTACTTTTGAAGTAACGGTAACGGTAACTAGTTACTTTTAAAAATAAGTAACTAATAACGGTAACGAGTTACTTTTTTTACTCGGTAACGAGTAACGGTAACGAGTTACTTTTAAAAAGTAACTTTCCCATCCCTGATAAATATTATTTGATATTAAGAATAATAAGCTCGATATCCACGTTGCAAATATTTGATAAAGAGCTTGCATATAATGAATGGTTTATACAATTTAATTCTATATTTTAAAGCAAGTTTTTTGCGAATCTTCGTGTTTTTTTAATTTTTTGTATATATGTATATTTGTATTGGTATATGTTTTACTTTCGTTTCTAGTTCGACGAAATTAAAGAGACGAAAATACATTTATATGAATATTATTAGCTTATCAATCTTAATAGATTTTTGAAAATCGCTTCATAAATATGGATAATACAGCTGTTTGTCGATTAGACATAATTTTCGTATGCATTCTTGATCCAGACCTTACAACGCTGGCGATTGTTTTTTTTTATAGAAATAAGATACAATATATATATGAATATTTTATATCTTATTTCTACAACAAAAAATATAAGAACTAGCATTGCAAGGTTTGGGTCAAGAATACATTCCGCATATATTATTGACTCAGACCTTGCAATGCTGGTGATTGTTTTTTTTACCGTAAAAATAAGATAACAATATATATATTGCATCTTATTTCTACGGTACTAGAGCTGAAGAGATAATTTACAATTTGTCTGATTGTCGCCTTCGCTTCCTAATATTTTTCTAAGCAAGAGAAAAGACGATGAAGATCCATTTAGTGATTTTGTTGATAGTATGCGCATTCGTTCACCCTACACTAGGTAAGTTTGCGAAAACTTGGTGATTAAAAAAATATATTGAAGAAGAGATGCAAATCCGTATGCCGCGAAATTAAAAATATATTGTATTATACGTAGTGGACCAGCTTAAGATTTCGCAAACGATTTGGAGAAGCGAGATTCTGTCTTTTAAATAAATATTCCGAAAACGAATGTTATAAGGCTAATGACGCTTCCAGCGTATGAGTGAATGATGTCGATTGATGCCTGATGATACAATTTTATTTATTCTAGAATTTTATTTACATAAGTGACTGTGTGTTTGACAACGAGACTTTAAGTGTGGGTGAACACATTCGTGAATGCTCGCGGATCAATTGTCTTGGTGATAATGTAATGACAATGGACCCGTAAGTTCGTTTTATTTCTCAAATTAATCCTTCTTAAAATTTCCTCATTATTCCTGATGTAGAGACTTTATGATATTTTGAAAGAAAAAAATCGCATCTCTTTTAATTGATGCTTTCGATCGTTTATTAATTTTCTGTTCAAGAAGTCAGTTATTACGTAACGAGCTTTTGATAACCAGTTATCCCGATCTTCGACTTTGCAATTAATTGTAAATCGATTTTTACAAAATGCGGGATAATGATAATTATCAATTATAATTGATACACGATTGATCATCTAACTTAAAAAAATTAAAAAAAGCACAATCGAGTAGAGTCTACTTGAGATTGCGATGCAGAGAAAGTACATGATTTATACAACATGATTTATTTGCTAATAAATCAAAGAGACTACGTTTATTTTAGTTATACTGCAACAAGACGATTATTTACGAAATAAAAGAGATATTTTATGTATTACTTAATATTTGCAAATTTAACATCTTTCTCTTCTGTGTGGCAATAGATATAATAACACTAGTGATATTTCTGTTTATTTAATAATAAATAAAATTTTCTCTCAAAACTATTTATCCTTTTTGAATTTTACTTTATTTTCTGATCCCGTTAAATTTCGACAATATTCAATTATTATTATTGTTGTTTCTTTCCAGATGTCCTTTATACCAATGTCCGAGAGGGAAGAAATTCGGTTATCGCGAAATGGATCTCAGCAAGCCTTACCCAGAGTGCTGCGCAGGTCCGATTTGTGCGGAATCTTAATGTGTGGAACTTCTATATATAATATAATATATTAATATTAATATAATATAATGTAATATAATATAATATAATATAATATGATATAATAGAATAGAATATAAAAGACCCTCTTTCTTATATCAAATATTTTCGCTAAATAAAAATATAGCTTTCGCCTGAACTTAAAAAGATCGCATTTTTTTTTGCTTACCTGTTATTTATCGAAACTGAAGAAAAATCGCGATGACTCGCACAATAACGCTAAAATCGAATTTATCTATTTGCATCCTGGCGCCTCTCGTCGTTTATACTATTTTTAGTTCGCATTATCATCGTATTTCGTCAGTTGACGATTCTTTACAATTCCTTCGCGCGATGAGTAACGCAAAAAGACATTCTTCTCTTTATTTACTCGTAAATTCCGCAAATATAAATAAAAAACATTAGCTTTAATTCAAATAAATCATTATTCGAATTGTCATTTGCTCATAAAATTTCGCGAAATTAATGAGAAGCTACAGCGTCTTTCAAAAATAAAATAAAAAATTCTTTAAAAAATAAATTAAAATTCTAAAAATCTCGGATAAAAGAGATATTCATATTTATTTATATAGATAAATTCTCGTCTTTTTAATTTAAATCAATTGGAGAGTACATCGAGAGGACATTCCTGTCGTTCCCCAGACCCCGTATTCGCCTGACCTGAGTCCCTGTGACTTCTTTCTCTTCCCGAGATTGAAAACTCATCTCAAAGGACATCACTTTGATACGACCGAAAACGTAAAAGCGGCTGTAACCGACCAGCTGAAGGCCATTCGGGTTTCTGAGTTCCAGCACTGCTATGAAGACTGGAAACAACGTCTCAGGCGCTGCGTGACTTCCCAAGGGAACTATTTTGAAAAAGACAGAGTTAAATTATAGTTAAATTATAAATAAAAGTTCATCTCGAAAAAGTCTCATTACTTTATTTACAGACCTCGTATATATATATATATATATATATATATATATATATATATATATATATATATATATATATATATATATAGTGTTACGTCCCTGATGTTCGTGATCGTCAAGTCGGCATTGCAAATGATGAACATCTGGTTATTAAAGGTTGTTAATAGGAGAAGAACAGCTGAGTCGAGAGATAGCTGTCAAGCTATCTGGACGCGTTTTCATATACGAGCCATTATTGTGTTATTAATCCGTTGTGTTATTAATCTGTTGTTTTTGTGTGTTCTGTGTTCGCATTAAAGTTCCTGTGTGTTTTCTAAAAGTGTTTATTTATTTAACGCGATCCGCGACAGCCGTTCTCTTTGGTGCGCGTCTTCGATATATCTCGAAGTCCTCGCCCCGGGCTTAACAATATATATACAGGGTGTCCTAGACCACCCGTACACTCCTTTTCTTTCAAAAACTAAGCATTTTAGAGAAAAACGTTTTCAACAAAAATTGTATGGTTTTGAGGGGAACATAAGATGGTGTCATTGGTTTGACTTTGGATGGCATCGTTAAGGTGAGGTCAAGGACACCTTTAATTTCTTAAATGGAACCACCTACTTTTTATTGCATATTCTTATAGCTTATGTCGAGAGCTTTCCAAAACACTATAATAAAGTATTTTTTCATCAAGTACTTTTCGAGTTATAAGGCTTGAAATAATTTCTTAATTTTACATAAACCATAAAATATCTAGTAAAATATTCATTTTTCGATTATCTTACCTTAATACTTTTATGTACAAAATAATGAGAGGAATCAATTGGTGTAAAGAAAACACAAAATTGTTTCGAAAAAAAAAATGTAATTTACAATTCCCTCAAAAAATATATATAATTTTTCTAAAAAAGAATCAAAACTAAATATGAAATCAATAATTAATTAGCCAAGTACATTGAAGCAATTGATAATTTAAAATATTTGTCACAAATTCAATCTTGCATTTATGTATTTTAGATTCTGGACAAAATGAAAATGATTTTCAAAATAAATTCCATACTTTGTATGATATATAAAAATACATTATTATGTGTGATCCAAATAAATATTTGTACAATATATGAAATAGCATTAATATATTGCGGGTTTTATATTGCAGATTACAAACTCATAAAGCTATTTAATACTTACTCCATACAGCACAGAACATTGCAGTAATATTGCGGCAATATTGCAATGTTGCTGCAATGTTACAACAATATTAATAATATTGCTGCAATATTCGGTGCTGTATGGGTACTGCAATAACATCGATTGCATTAATCGCTAATTTTAAATTTAAAAGAGAAAAACTTCGACTTGTTTTAAGATCATAAGTTTTATTAAGTAGACCTGGAACTAAAGGATTTAAGAAATTATATAAAATTACAAAAATTTGACCCGAGTCGTATTATAATTTACACATTTTTATTTTTTTATTATTAGGAAATATTTAATTTTGAAATTAATCATAAGCTTTGCTAAGTAAATTCGGAACTAAAAAAATTAAGACCAAAACAACTTAGAAAAACTTGGCGTGCTCGGGTTGTATAATTCACATATTTCTATAATTGAAATTAATTACATGTATATAATTCGCAAACTTTGTAAAATTATGTATATTTGTAAATTTGTAAATATGTGTATTATAATGTGACCCGAGCACGCCAAGTTTTTCTAAGTTGTTTTGGTCTAAATTTTTTTAGTTCCGAATTTACTTGGCAAAGCTTATGATTAATTTCAAAATTAAATATTTCCTAATAATAAAAAAATAAAAATGTGTAAATTATAATACGACTCGGGTCAAATTTTTGTAATTTTATGTAATTTCTTAAATCCTTTAGTTCCAGGTCTACTTAATAAAACTTATGATCTTAAAACAAGTCGATTAGTTTTTCTCTTTTAAATTTAAAATTGACGATTAATGCAATCGATGTTATAGCAGTACCCATACAGCACCAAATATTGCAGCAACCCATACAGCACAGAAGCTTGCATCAACATTGCTGCAATGTTACAACATTGCACATAGCAGTGTAATGCTGCAGAAATATTGCAGAGACATTATTTTGTAATATTACTTTGGCAATGTTGCAGCAACATTTTAACATAGCGAAAATGTATAACATGTGTTTCTTTACTTGCCGCTATGTGGCGACACCAAACTTAACTAACTCGTATTCGAATTTTCATCTAAAGTGGATATAAGGCCTACAAAGGACTAATGTAGTAATTATATTTTTTGTCTTGTGTCAGTTAAATTTCTGATAAACTGACTTGATTTATTTAATATTCTGAATCCTAATAAGGGATCTAAATTATTAAACAAATAATTTGTTTAATAATCTAGATCCCTCGTTGGGATTCAGAATATTAAATAGATTTTTCTTCATTGAATCGGTAAATGGGAAATAATTCATTTATTGCACGTATTAAAATATTCTGGTACCGAGTGTATGTAAAATAATTGTATGTATATTATTGAGATAAATATTTAATAAGACACATTTGATAAAAAACACTAATAGATATTTTTTTTCAAAGGCGGTAAATGTTTTTTTTCCTATCTTTCTTAAACATTTCTTTATATTTTCAAAGTTTATTTATTAAATTTAAAACGGTCTGCATTTGCAATAGCAAAACGCGTTTTAATATTGCAAATACGTTGCACCGTAACATTACTACAATCTTACATTGTAATATTTCTGAGGGCGGACATTTCAACGTTGCTGTAAGCTTGCAGTAATGTTGCAGAAACATTTCGCAACTTCTATGCAATATTACAATGTTTCAATGTTAGGTCTATGCAATGTTTTTGCAATCTTTCGGTGCTGTATGGGGCGCGTTTCACCGAGCTCGGATCGATTGTTACCACTTTTCTCGATAACAATAACATAGTTATCGATGTCATCTTTTGCACATCAGTTTTTTATTAACCAAGGATGGTTTAGAACATATAATTATCATTCTTTATTCTATTAATAAAAAGCGGAAAAACAATATTATTTCGTCTATATGTACGTGCTCTCATTGGCTGCGAGTGAATCTAAGAAGCAAAAATGATTCACCAATAAGATTCGTTCTAAGCATCCGTATAGGGAAATATAGTTGGAGATATCTCGAAGTAGCGGCGACAATAATAATTGACATTACCCTACATGTCAAATTATTATTGTTGATTATTGATAATAAATTGTTGTCAATAAAGTTATTGAAAAAGTTTAAATAAACATGGATAATATGGATATATCTGAAGAAAATGTTCCTAAACAGGTAAGCTTTTCTCTCTTTCTATTATTAATAATAATTACTTTTATTTACAGCAAAGTCATAATAATAAATAATATAATATAACATAATGAGAGATGGCTATGCAAATATATAAACTTTTATGATTGCAGAAATACTATATAATCATAATTATGTGACTCGCAGAAGATTATTCATTCTTACATTATATTATGGCTTGCTGCGCAGCCCTAATATTCACTCTTACATTATGTTATGTTGTTGCGCAACCCTAATATTCACTCTTATTAATTATTTATATGCAAAAATATCATATAATCATAATTATATAGCTGCGCAGAAAGTTATTTTCACTCACATTATGTTATCGTTGTATTATTTATTATAATTATGCTGCAAATATAAACTTGTACATAAATAATGTACATATTATTGTATGTATTATTAAATAAATGTAATTAGACAAATAAATGTAAAATATGTGACTACACTAAAATAATGACTACATATATATATATATATATATATATATATATATATATATATATGTAGTCATTATTATAGTCATTATATAATTATTATCTAACATGTAATACAGAATATATATATGTATATGTATATATGTACATATGTATATATATATATATATATATATATATATATATATATATATACATATGTACATATATACATATACATATATATATTCTGTATTACATGTTAGATAATAATTAAAATTGTACATATGTATAGGATGAAGAAATATGAGGGCAAAAGAAGAATAACAGCATGATTGCGCTACATATATTGGCTGCATGATTGCGCCGCACTCATAATGTGCATACTAGCAGCAATATTGCGCCTTACTTTCTGTGAAGAGGATTCAGGTAGAAAGATCATTGATAGATAATATATCCAAATTATAGTCACAATCAAGAATAAAGGAGAAAAGAAGAATTTTAAGAAGAAGGAAGATAATTATTTATAATTATTGATAATAATAAACAGCATGGTTAGACTATATATATATATTGGCTGCAGGGTTGCGCGACACTCATAACGTGCATACTGGCAGTAATATTGCTTTTTACTATCTCTGAAGAGGAACCAACTAAATGTCATCGATAGATTTAATAAAAAATATTTCAAGATTATAATCACGATCAAGAATAAAATATAAAAGAAGAAAGACAATTATGTGACAAGTAACACGAAGAACGAAAAGGGAAAAAGAATATTGGATGAAAATGTAATGCAGCAAGAAAGTAATTGCACTTGGTGCGAAAAACAGCATATTCAATAAATCAACATCAAGTGACGACGATTGAGTAATTGTTCATAAAATGTAAAAAATAATACATGTTTAAGGTTCTTATACACAGAATGTGTAAAGCCGGGTCTACATTGGTCGTATCGCAAGGTTGTAAGGTCGTAATCGTAAAAAATTGATTAATCACAGTTGATTATTCTCCTGAACTTCAACTGGGATTGGTCAATTTTTTACGACTACGACCTTACAACCTTACGATACGACCAATGTAGACCCGGCTTAATACATTAACGCGTTGTATTTTTGATGCATACAGTTTTTTTTCTCATCGACTGCTATGATATAACAAGTTTAATTTATATAATAGATCTAGGTGTAATTTATGCAATAATCCAGATGTAATTCCACGCCTATAATAAATAAAAACGGATGAACCTCGCCATACAGAGCTAGTTACAGGCCAGTTTCCGCGAACATACCTCTCCCCGATTTTGTCATCCCATCTTACTCGACGTATTAAGATTAAATATTCGCATAAGATTTATCGCATTATGCAATTCTCTCATAAAAAAGTTATTAGCTCGGCGAAGGCCGTATAATTATATAATTCCGTATAATATAATTCCCAGATTGGAAGATGATCTAGCCAATCATGGCAAGATCGGTGGCTGATCCAGCCAATGAAGGCAAGATCGATGCCTGATCCAACCGAATCGGATTTGTGTTTGGATCTCTTGCTTTCGTGGGCGAGACATCTTACCATGAAAAGCTCGATAACTTCGAAACGGCTTACTTAAAGTTGGTAAAATTAGTGCTTTGAAAAGGTCTTGAGAAGGGCTACAAGAATATGCAATAAAAAGTGGAGGATTCCATTTCAAAAATTCAAGATAGCCTTGTCGTGACCTTGGCGACGCCATCCAAGGTCAAACACATGGCGCCAGTAAATAGACCTTTTTAAACCCTACAACTTTTGTTTGAAACAATCTTTTGTAAAACTTCTATTTTTTGTGATATTTCGAGGTCCCGACTCTTTCGAACACTCCGTATGCCGTAGCGATGTAATGACACGTTTCCGACCCCAGGTTCATTTGCAAAAAATGATTCTTATGGTGCCCCCGACAATCTCTGAAAATTTGTCGATTGAATTTCCGAACACCCTGTATATACAGGGTGTCCCAGACCACCCGTACACCCCTTTTAAAATGAAAATAAGTGGCTTTTATCAAAAATCGCGAACAATTTTTAAGTAAATCGGGTACGCTCTATCAAATGGTGATATTTTCAACTTTTGATTCCGACTGGAAATACGCCATCCGGATCGGGTTGAATTTTTTTAGGGGAACATGGTACTTTTTATTACAGATTCGAATTGTACGTGAAAAAAATAAGAAACTTTTGTATCAACCGTTTTTTCTAAAAGTGTCTGTCAATCTTAAAATTGACCTTGAAAGTAATTGTGATGAAATAATGAACTTCAATTTTAAGATTGACAGAGGTACTTTCAGAAAAAACGTTTGATACAAAAGTTTCTTATTTTTTCATGTACAATTCGAATCTGTAATAAAAAGTACCATGTTCTCCTAAAAAAATTCAACTTCCGATCCGTATGGCGTATTTTCGGTCGAAATCAAAAGTTGAAAATATCACCATTTGATAGAGCGTACCCGATTTACTTAAAAATTGTTCGCGATTTTTGATAAAAGCCATTTACTTTCATTTTAAAAGGGGTGTACGGGTGGTCTGGGACACCCTGTATATATATATATATATATATATATATATATATATATATATATATATATATATATATATATACACGGTGAGTCATTTTAATCTATAATCCCAATTATCTCGTTGGCAAAGCATGACAGAGAAAAGATTTTCCCACAAAAGTTGTTTGTTTCTTTGGGGGCCATAAGATGGCACCATTGGTTTAACCTTGAAGAGTCATTTGAAGGTCACGTGAAGGTCACCTCCAACTTTTTAAATGGGACACCCTATATGCTTTTGCATATTCTTGTAGTTCATCTCGAGAGCTTTCCAAAACACTATAATTATGTTAGTTTTCATTAAGTACTTTCCGAGGTATGAGGCTTGAAATCATTTCTTAATTTTATATAAACCATAAAATATCTAGCAAGATATTCATTTTTCGATTATCTTACCTTAATTCTTTTATGTACAAAATAATGAGAGGAATCGATTGGTGTAAAGAAAACACATAGTTGTTTTTGAGAAAAAATATGTAATTGTTAATTGCAAATTACATATTTTTTCTCAAAAACAACTATGTGTTTTCTTTACACCAATCGATTCCTCTCATTATTTTGTACATAAAAGTATTAAGGTAAGATAATCGAAAAATGAATATCTTACTAGATATTTTATGGTTTATGCAAAATTAAGAAATGATTTCAAGCCTCATAACTCGGAAAGTACTTAATGAAAATTAACTTAATTATACTGTTTTGGAAAGCTCTCGAGATAAGCTATAAGAATATGTAATGAGAAAATGTAGGTTCCATTTAAGAAATTGAAGGTGACCTTCACGTGACCTTCAAATGACTCTTCAAGGTCAAACCAATGGTGCCATCTTATGGCCCCCAAAGAAACAAACAACTTTTGTGGGAAAATTTTTTCTCTGTCATGCTTTGCCAACGAGATAATTGGGATTATAGATTAAAATGACTCACCGTGTATATATTATATACAGGGTGAGCCATTTTAATTAACGCACGCAATTATTTCGGAAACAAAGCATTTTAGAGAAAAATGTTTCAGACAAAAGTTTTATGGTTTCGAGGAGGCCATAAGATGGTATCATTGGTTTGACCTTGAAGAGTTATTTGAAGGTCACATGAAGGTCAGCTTCAATTTCTTAAATGAAACCTACTATTTGTCATTGCATATTCTTGTAGCTTATCTCGAGAGCTTTCCAAAACACTATAATTAAGTACCTTTTCGTTAAGTACTTTTTGAGTTATGAGGCTTGAAATAATTTCTTAATTTTACATAAACCGTAAAATATCTTGTAAAATATTCATTTTTCGATTATCTTATCTTAATACTTTTATGTACAAAATAATGAGAGGAATCAATTGGTGTAAAGAAAACACATAGTTGTTTTTAAGAAAAAATATGGAATTGTTAATTGCAAATTATATATTTTTTCTTCAAAACAACTATGTGTTTTCTTTACACCAGTTGATTCCTCTCATTATTTTGTACGTAAAAGTATTAAGGTAAGATAATCGAAAAATGAATATTTTACAAGATATTTTACGGTTTATGTAAAATTAAGAAATTATTTCAAGCCTCATAACTCAAAAAGTACTTAACAAAAAGGTACTTAATTATAGTGTTTTGGAAAGCTCTCGAGATAAGCTATAAGAATATGCAATGACAAATAGTAGGTTCCATTTAAGAAATTGAAGGTGACCTTCATGTGACCTTCAAATAACTCTTCAAGGTCAAACCAATAATACCATCTTATGGCCCCCTCGAAACCACAAAACTTTTGTCTGAAACATTTTTTTCTAAAATGCTTTGTTTCCGAAATAATTGCGTGCGTTAATTAAAATGGCTCACCCTGTATATATATATATATATATATATATATATATATATATATATATATATATATAGATAGATAGATAGAAAATTTTCTATTTTTTAAAGTTAATCAATTTCATGAATTTCATAAGTTCTTAATACAACATCAATATGTATGAATAGTAATAGTCAATGAAGTATCTCTTGATAATTAATAATTGTGAATCTAATTAGAATTTCAAATAATTAATACCCTCTAGCCTTATATGATTTTCTCAGAAGATCATGTTATATATGTTATCACCTGTAACAGGTGCACATAATTTTACCACAGAATATTCCGCATGAAAAAAACAGGAAAGGCAAGAAAAGTGTGATTTTTATTTCGCAATTAGCGATTATATCAAAAAATATTGCTGCAAACAGTATTTATGACTTGCAAATTGTGTTTGTAAGAAAATATCGTACATCAATTAATAATACATATTTTTCTGTTTAATATTCCACTTATGACATTGCGTAATAATTATATAACTGATTGTATAATATAAGGAAGGAATAGCAGCTTGTCAAATATTAAATTATAAAATCAATTCGCCTAAAAATAATACAAACGAGATACTAAGCAAGGTTGTAAAATATTACTCCCAACAAAACCAGGACGAAGCGCAAACATAATAATAAAGCGCTAGTGATAAGTACGCTTAAGTATAGCTGACTCGACAAGAAGTTAATCCTATTATTACAAGAAATTTTTGTTATACTTTTCATGATAATATAATTGTCAGCGAACAACGTGAAATTCTCATTCTCGTGTGAATCGCGATGAGACACGCGTGGTAACATAAACATTAATGTAATTATAATTATATTATTAATTTCAAGAGAGTTTATTTTATCGCGCATAAGGATGCTAGGATTTTATGTATGATTTTACAAAATACTTGAATCATTAATCGATATAATCGTAATAAATACTATCGAAAGAAGTGGAATCATTGATATAAATAAAGTTAAGCATATCTAATTTTTTCGTCATTGACACAAAAAGAGAAATTATTTTTTCGCTACTTATGTAATATAATATAATTTGAATATTAATTATATAATAACGTAACGAAATTGTCGTCATGCTTGCTATAATTATCGATATCGATGATATCTTTATTTTTCGTGCTTGTCAAATATCACGCGGCAGCTGTTAATCGCGCGGTTTTGCTCCGCAGTTTTTCCTTCCTGATCTATGATCGTGTCATAGCGGAAATCGAGCGATCGGCCGAGTTCGATCGAATCGGAACATTTCTTGAGAAATTTTGAGAGGCCAATGCGAGGAACGTCGAGAAGCGATCAATTTTAATCGGATAGCCGATAATGGACTCGTTTCAGGCGATTAACTCGTCTTGCTCGACAAAAATTTCTTTACTTATTTATCTAACTTGATGACGTTTGATCGAATTAATTGATGATAAATATTCGATGATGATAACTATAATAAAGATATTTCCTATATCATAGGGAAATTATATATTTGCTTATGGCTCTTTTAGCACATTTTTTTATATTAATATAAAATATTGATACTCTATAGCTTATATTAATATAAAATATTAATACTTTATACTAATAATATAAAATATTAATATTCTATAGCTCCTCCATAATTCAATAATATGTTCTTGCGTTTGAATCTAAAATTAAAGTCGAATATTGATGCGTCTCGATATTTTTAAAAATAAATATATAAATAAATTTATTTTAGTAAATATCATATTTTCTTAAAGAAGGATAAAGAGCTACGTAGTTTATAAAAAAAAAGTACTTATAATTTTTTATCATAAAGCGTAAAAATTCAAAGTAATCAATAATATTCTTTTTTGCAAAACTCAATGATAAGGATAGGCACTTTATGCTTTTGACCTATGGATTATGCACCTATGGATTATGCCAGGAAAAAATGCTTGATTATGCCCTCATACGCGCGAGAATCTAGCGATTATGCGCCAATTATGCGTGTTAAATCCGCTATTTATGCGAAATTATGTAATTTCAAACTTTTTTGTTTTTGTATTAAAAATATTGCAATTTTTGCTTAAAGTTATTTATTTGTTTAAAGGGATTATATTGCAAAAAGGATTATTTTCTTAAAGTTATTTTTATTAATAAACACAAAGAATTAATTTTTTATGCAAACAAGTCTCTAACTTTATTATCTGGTCCATATATGGCAGCGCCATAGAAAAAATAGAGGAAAAGAAAAAAAAAAGCCTTTTTTCCCCAAATCCGAGTGTTTTAAGTGTAAAAACGGACTTTTTGCGGCCATCATGCCATAATTATGCGAGAATTGTATTATGCTGCGCGGAATATTTATTATGCGTTATTATGCGATTGAAATCTATCAATATTAAGTGTGTACTATGCATAACTATCAAAATTAGAGCTTAAGAACAATTTTTGACACATTATGCTATTATGCTCAAAGCATAAAGGGCCTATCCCTACTCAATGATATTTTCTATTTTATTTCTATTATATCGATTGCACAACTTTTCAACTTAATCTTTCAAGCTCTATTTATATGAAAAGATATAGCTTGCAATAAGAAATATATTTACATGTTTCTTTTTATCTACATCCTATATTATTGCAAGCTGTCACTATGGAGGATATTCAACAATATTCATGTTTGTTTTGAATTTAATGTCAAAAAAGATATATGACCATTGCCATATTCTTATATTTGTATCTACATAGCTCTTTATTGCTTATGTACTATTTAATTTAACTGACAATGAGTAAATCTGTTGGTATTTTCCTCTTGAGTCTGCGCACTACTCTCTTTTCCTTCATGAGGCCAATGGCAGAGCTATTGGGATGTGCTTCTAATCTGTCCCGATATTTAAAACAGTATTCTTTAATTGTTTCTTTAATAGTTGGTATTTTTAAATCGCCATGAAATATCTCGTTTGTAACAAACCAAGGAGCATCAGTGATTATTCTAAGCACTTTTGACTGGTATCTTTGAAGTATTTCTAAATTTGAATTTGAAGCTGTACTCCACAGTTGTACTCCATATATCCAGAACGGTTTTAATATACTTTTGTATATTAATAGCTTGTTTTCTAGTGTTAGCTGCAACTTCCTGCCTACTAGCCAATATAAACTGCTTAATTTGAGTCCCAGCTGTTTCCTCCAGTTTATATTTACATGTAATAAGATTTTTATTGATATATATTTATTCCAATTTTTAGATATTTAATTAATACTATTTTATTCTCGTATTAAAAATGTTGCAATTAACAATTACATATTTTTTTTTAAAAACAACTATGTTTTTTCTTTACACCAATTGATTCCTCTCATTGTTTTGTATATAAAAGTATTAAGGTAAGATAATCGAAAAATGAATATTTTACTAGATATTTTATGTAAAATTAAGAAATTATTTCAAGCCTCATAACTCGAAAAGTACTCAATGAAGAAATACTTTATTATAGTGTTTTGGAAAGCTCTCGAGATAAGCTATAAGAATACATAATAAAAAATAGGGGGTTCCATTTAAAAAATTAAACCTTCATGTGACATTTTTGCTTATTACTTAATAATTATTGCGAATTTTGCAAAATGGTAGAGGACTTTTCTTCTTAGTTTGACCCAATCTATCATCACTTTTTGTTTGGTCCCTCACGAATCGGACACCCTGTATATGTATACAATAATAGAATTCAGTGAATTATATAACATCTATAAAAATATATGTATATATATTTTTTTTATAAAAATACAAATTATAGTAAAGCATGATTGTTTAACTAAAACAATTTATTTAAAATATCTGAAATATTGTAAGAGAAAATTACATATTTCTAAAATACATTTATACACTTTATATTTTCTATACATCTTTCTGTATATAATTTTTAAAATTTGATATATATATATATATATCAAATTTTAAAAATTATATACAGAAAGATGTATAGAAAATATAAAGTGTATAAATGTATTTTAGAAATATGTAATTTTCTCTTACAATATTTTAGATATTTTAAATAAATTGTTTTAGTTAAACAATCGATCGAGTTACGATCAAGAAATTTTTATGACTAATACTAAAATATATTTCATTTCTAAAATTTTATATTTTAGAAATGAAATATATTTTAGTATTAGTCATAAAAATTTCTTGATCGTAAGATTTAAACAGTGCAACGAAACTGACGACAGAGAAACGCTTCTCCTGTGCATTAAATTTACCGGTTCTGAGAGCCGAGGCAGGATGTAAGTTGCAAAGTAACTAACGCACAAGTGCCCCGCAAATGGACGCGAATAAATGCGACGTCTCCCTTTCGCTCCTCGGCGAGCGCGAAGGGCACATCAGAAGCAACACGACGACAGAATGATGGATCCGTCGATGGATAATATAATCCGTCGAATATACTTTGTCCGGAATCATCAGCAGATTGACCGGCAGTTCTCCCCCTCCATCTCTGTCCTTCTCTCTCTCTCGCAGAGAGATACCCCTTAACGAAATGTCTTTCTCTCTCTTCCCTACCTCCTCGTCCCTCGGATTCACGGATGTCGTTATAAGAGTTGGCGCGTTTTCTTCAACGGCTTATTCTAGTTCTGATCTCCTGACTTGTGTGCGCGATCAATCCTCACTTTATGTCGATCATGGAGCATGTCGTCGGCAAATACCAGTACATAATGTGCGAGAACATAAACGAATTTCTCAAGGACATCGGCAAGTTCGAGTTCTCGGACATCTTGAAGTCTACACTGACCGTGGAGGTCCAGATGAACGACGATCAGATTACGGTCATCATCACCAATCCGGAAAGGAGTGTCACCAGTATCTTTAAGCTCGGCGAGGTCTATGACGAGTGGTTTCCCTCCCAGAAAGTCCCTTTCAAGGTGATATGAGCATAGAGTGTCAAAAGAATGAGCGAAATAATCAGGGAAATAAAGCTTCTAGGAAGATTCTGAAGGCGCTCAGCTAGATCATTTAAAATTAATATGTACTTGGACTAAGTTTCTTCTGCGATAGCTCTGAGGACTAGATGGTTTGATGATAAACATAAATCTATCTTATCCAAATATGTAATTCGTAAATTAATAGGTAATTGATATCTTTATTTTTATCCTTGAAGAGGTATGTGTATCCCCAGGACGTAAATGATATATTTATTTATTTAAAAAATTAAAAAAGAAAATAAGAATCAACGCGCGGTAGTTGGAGCTCAGAGAAGCAACAACACTTCTTTCTTTTTTCAATATTAGTTTATTAAAAAACTCATATTACAACAACAAAAAGCGTTTTTAATAAATTAATATTGAAAAAAGAAAGAAGTGTTGTTGCTTCTCTGCTCTCCAACTACCGCGCGTTCTTATGCCATTTTCTTTTTTAATTTTTTGATTATTTGAGCCAAATCTCTAATTATTAAATTTATCTATTTAAAATTTATTTTTAAATTGATATTAAAATTTACTTAATATTTATCCTTTCAAAAAATTATATCTAAATGATATTAAAATTGAATAAAATAATTATTGTGTTTATATAACATTAATTATTATATAACATTAATTTGACTTGTGGAGGCGATTTTTCAATCTTTTAGAGAGATCTTAAAGAGCGAATAAGTTCGTGTTTAATGTACGTACTGTTAACGAGTATTTTGAAATATGCTAACAAACAAAAGAAAAAAAGGAATTTTTTTCTTCCTTTTTGCGTTTCAATTAATTATTCAATACTTTTGCTCTCACTTACTAATTTTATCATTTAATTATTGTTATTATTTGAGCTAATTTTTATTTTTATTTTAATGGAGAAACGAGTCTTTTCTTTCTTTTACAAAAGAAGAGTCACTTTCAACAAGCTCTAACTGAGAGTACAAATAATTACCTCCTTCGTTTCATCACTTTTATAAAGAACAGATATATAATCGTTATATACGGTCCGGATGATAACAAATCAAGTAATAAGAAAGAAAGGCTAAAAGACCGTGGCAACAAGATGTTAAAGTGTAAAAAATAATAAAGACTCTAAGTAAGAGACATAATATATTAATAATCAGTTAAAATTAAAATTACAAACTTATTGTAGGCTCTAATAGAATTACTGTTATAAAAAGTAAATTTGTTATTATACAATTTCCGCAGATATTGTGGTACTAAATTGCGTTTCTGACATTCCTTCAAAAAAGAGATCTTTTCTTTCGTTTTTATAACCGTAACACTAGTGTGCATCCATTTCTTCAAATAATATTTGGTATTGTCACCAAATTGCATCGCAATAAAATTAAAAAAACCAAAGTGTGAGGAACGCATATTATCGCCAGCGTAAAAATAAATACAATGATAAACGCAATATACGGTCCGGATGATAACAAATCAAGCAATTTGGTGACAATACCGAATATTATTTGAAGAAATGGATGCACACTAGTGTTACGGTTATAAAAATGAAAGAAAAGATCTCTTTTTTGAAGGAATGTCAGAAACGCAATTTAGTACCACAACATCTGCGGAAATTGTATAATAACAACTTTACTTTTTATAACAGTAATTCTATTAGAGCCTACAATAAGTTTGTAATTTTAATTTTAACTGATTATTAATGTATTATGTCTCTTACTTAGAGTCTTTATTATTTTTTACACTTTAACATCTTGTGCCACGGTCTTTTAGCCTTTCTTTCTTATTACTTGATTTATAATCGTTATGTTTCTCTCGATTTTGCTGCAGACCGTGAGCACGAAACACGACTTAGGTATGCAATCCGAGACTTCCTTATCTGCGGATCTCAAACTGACCAGAATCTACGAATTCACCGGCACCCATTTGATCGCGGTAAGTGCAGTTTTCAATAGAGAAGAGTGCAATAACAGTTATATATGTAATTTAAGATTAAAGATTCTTACGTTAATTAAAGACTCTTTTATATACATTTCCTCCCTTCCTTTCGTTTCAGCACATATCCACCAATAAAAGCAACATTACAGCCAAGCGTATATACAAAAAACTGTAAAGCTCTTTAATTTAAATACATAGCATGTAATACGTAATGAATGGTTCTATTAAAGAGAAGTGTGAAGAAAGCGTCTTCCACATTATTTTTCATCCGTTTCCTCCCGAAAAAATATCCACGGTGCGGGTGAGATCGAGCGCAATATTATAAAATTATCCTTGCTTAATAAAAAACTGACGTGCAAAAGATGATACCGAACTATGTTATTGTTATCGAGAAAAGCCGTAAGGACCGATCCGAGCTCGGTGAAACGCATACTCCCTCCGTCTTTTGCCAACCGTAGGTTGGCAGCAGTCGGGAGTAAAAACTGAAACATTATAAAATTCAAACGTAATATGTCATTTATTTAAGTATGAATTCTAAGAAATAAATGGTGACAAATACGCAAAAAATTGGAATATCACGCATTCGCGTGGATAAAACACTAAGTAATGCTCTCTGATAACACATGAGGCCGCATTATAATGCATATTAGGTTGAATATTGTGCGTGTGTACAACAAGTCGGTATCGCAAAGGACTGTCGCGCGCGCATCCGAATTTATTCGGTTCAAGTAGACAATCGCATCTTCCGAATTTTTCACTGGAATAACACATTTCGCTGCATATTTAAAGGCCATCAATGCAACACGAGCCATACAGCACAGAACATTGTTGTACGGGGATTCACCGAACAAAATAAATGGATCAGATGTCAAGTAGGATAAAAAAAGCTGTTTCGAAACAAATTCCATGCGTTCGAATATTTTTTTTTGTTATATGTGTTTTTTTGAAAGGTTTAGTACTGACACACACACACACACACACACACACACACACAAAGGCAACTATCATTTTTATACCGAAGGATTATACCCCTTCAAATAGCCTCCAGGAAGGAAGTGTTTCCATGTGTTCGGATTTAAATTTCACACAAGTAAGAGACATTTTTCGCTTGATTAAGAAACAATTAAATGTTATTGCAGCTAGTAGTGTAACTAAAAATGAATGATAATAAGTTATATATTCTACCTATAATAAGATAAGATAAAATAAAACAATTCAATATGAAAGAAAAAAGTATGTACGATGTTGTATAAAAAAGATGGATAAAGTTTAAAAATTTTGCTTACAAATGGATGTTATATAGCATATTAAATTTCATTAAAACGGTATTTTAAAATTTGACTGTATTATTTTGTCTCTCTCACTCTCTCTCTCTCTCTCTTTCTCTCTCTCTCTCTCTCCATATATATATAATTATTATTTCTAAAAATAACAATTTTTAAAATTAATGAAGTTTTCTGTCTACTATCTGCTACATTATTATATACATACGATGGCACTTCAACAGATTTTTATGTTATTTTTCTTCAATTTTTAAAATTTCCTTATTTTCCTAGATATACAGGGTGTCCCATTTTAACTTGTAGTTGACAGTAAAATATCTCAAAAATTAAGCCCAGCAAACAAAAATGTTTCAGACAAAAGTTGTTTGATTTTGAAAGGGCCATAAGATGGTACCATTGGTTTGACCTTGAAGAGTCATTTGAAGGTCACGTGAAGGTCACTTCAATTTTTTTAAATGGAACACCCTATATATTTTTGCAAATTCTTGTAGCTTATTTCGAGAGCTTTCCAAAACACTATAATTAAGTACCTTTTCGTTAAGTACTTTTTGAGTTATGAGGCTTGAAATAATTTCTTAATTTTACATAAACCGTAAAATATCTTGTAAAATATTCATTTTTCGATTATCTTACCTTAATACTTTTACGTACAAAATAATGAGAGGAATCAATTGGTGTAATGAAAACACATAATTGTTTCGAAAAAAAATATGTAATTTGCAATTAACAATTCCATATTTTTTCTTAAAAACAACTATGTGTTTTCTTTACACCAATTGATTCCTCTCATTATTTTGTACATAAAAGTATTAAGGTAAGATAATCGAAAAATGAATATTTTACAAGATATTTTACGGTTTATGTAAAATTAAGAAATTATTTCAAGCCTCATAACTCAAAAAGTACTTAACGAAAAGGTACTTAATTATAGTGTTTTGGAAAGCTCTCGAAATAAGCTACAAGAATTTGCAAAAATATATAGGGTGTTCCATTTAAAAAAATTGAAGTGACCTTCACGTGACCTTCAAATGACTCTTCAAGGTCAAACCAATGGTATCATCTTATGGCCCTTTCGAAACCAAACAACTTTTGTCTGAAACATTTTTCTCTCCTGGGCTTGGTTTTCGAATTATTCTCCATTAAAGGTTAAAATGGTCCATCCTGTATATGCATAAAATATAAAATTTTAGAAATGAAATATATTTTAGTATTAGTCATAAAAATTTCTTGATCGTAAGATTTAAACATTGCAACGAAACTGACGACAGAGAAACGCTTCTCCTGTGCATTAAATTTACCTGTTCTGAGAACCGAGGCAGGATGTAAGTTGCAAAGTAACTAACGCACAAGTGCCCCGCAAATGGACGCGAATGCAGGGATGGGAAAGTTACTTTTTAAAAGTAACTCGTTACCGTTACTCGTTACCGAGTAAAAAAATTACTCGTTACCGTTATTAGTTACTTATTTTTAAAAGTAACTAGTTAGCGTTACCGTTACTTCAAAAATAACGATTCGTTACTTTTCCCATTACTTTTAATGTTAAAACAAGATAGAATTAAATAAAAAATTTACTTTAGTAATATTTTTTATTAAAATATTAATATAAAAGCAAAATTCTTTATTTTAAATTTACAAAACCGTAAAAAATTTAAAGAGATATAGATTTTAAAGCACTTAACATGTAACTTCACATGTAAATAAAAAAATTTTAATTTTCATTAAATTTATAAATACAGCTAAATTTGCATTCTTTTTGTGCTCTCGTCCGATATTACGTCAAACTTAAAAGCTGGCCATTCACATCCATTCCTCAGACGACTGAAATAACTGTGATTGACCAATGATGTCATTAATCGCTCCAGAGGTGGCTGTGAAGCTGGCACGACAATCTACGAATTTTAATGTTCTTGACCAGTATGACATTTAGACCAGCATGACATTTAGACCATTCCGACCGTTTACTATGTCATAAATAATTATTAAAAAAATCTCTGCTTGAAAAATGTTTCTAAAGAAT
Organism: Camponotus vicinus; assembly: GCF_025532165.1. Lineage (NCBI taxonomy): Eukaryota > Metazoa > Arthropoda > Insecta > Hymenoptera > Formicidae > Camponotus > Camponotus vicinus. The sequence goes on from NW_028141950.1 coordinate 6,738,379, forward strand.
AGAACTTTTATAGAATTGTCCAGAACTGCCGTTAAAACTACGGAAAATCATCAGCACGACACATTTTTATTAAGTGTCGTGCTGGCCGAGGACATTAAAAATTCATAAAAAATTATTAATTATTGAAATATCGGTCTGAAATTGCATATATATAGGCTGAACTATAGCAGAATTATTGGGAACTCTTGCTAATAATATTCAACGCGTTTTGGTTCTTTAGAGGGAAGAGTGTCGTGCTAGATTCGCAAAGTTAGCACGACATTTTTTCGATTTCGACTTTTCAATATAAGGAATGCGGAACTCTTTAATTTTTATCAGGAACTGTAGAACTATGAAAAGTGCTATCAGAACTCTTAGTATTTTTTTGAAATTCGTAAATTGTCGTGTCAGCTTCACAGACACCTCTCAGAACAATAAATTTCATCCGAAATATTATCGAATTTTATATGAATGTCGGTCGATGACTAAAAATTGAATATGACAGAAATACGATGTCATAAGTATTTTCAAAATATGAAAAGTAACGGTAAAAGTAACTGTTAAATTCGTTATCGTTACTAAAAAAATGTAACTACGTTATCGTTACAGTTACAGAAAAAAAAAATGTAACGCCGTTACCAGTCCGTTACCAAAAAAAAGTAACTATAACGGTAACGGCGTTACAAGTAACGCGTTACTTCCCAATCCTGCGCGAATGCGACGTCTCCCTTTCGCCCCTTGGCGAGCGCGAAGGGCACATCAGAAGCAACACAACGACAGAATGATGGATCCGTCGATGGATAATATAATCCGTCGAATATACTTTGTCCGGAATCATCAGCAGATTGACCGGTAGTTCTCCCCCTCCATCTCTGTCCTTCTCTCTCTCTCGCAGAGAGATACCCCTTAACGAAATGTCTTTCTCTCTCTTCCCTACCTCCTCGTCCCTCGGATTCACGGATGTCGTTATAAGAGTCGACGCGCTTTCTTCAACGGCTTATTCTAGTTCTGATCTCGTGACTTGTGTGCGCGATCAATCTTCACTTTATGTCGATCATGGAGCATATCGTCGGCAAATACCAGTACATAACGTGCGAGAATATAAACGAGTTTCTCAAGGACATCGGCAAGTTCGAGTTTTCGGACATCTTGAAGTCTACACTGACCGTGGAGGTCCAGATGAACGACGATCAGATTACGGTCATCATCACCAATCCGGAAAGGAGTGTCACCAGCACCTTTAAGTTCGGCGAGGTCTATGACGAGTGGTTTCCGTCCCAGAAAGTCCCTTTCAAGGTGATATGAGCATAGAGTGTCAAAAGAATGAGCGAAATAATCAGGGAAATAAAGCTTCTAGGAAGATTCTGAAGGCGCTCAGCTAGATCATTTAAAATTAATATGTACTTGGACTAAGTTTCTTCTGCGATAGCTCTGAGGACTAGATGGTTTGATGATAAACATAAATCTATCTTATCCAAATATGTAATTCGTAAATTAATAGGTAATTGATATCTTTATTTTTATCCTTGAAGAGGTATGTGTATCCCCAGGACGTAAATGATATATTTATTTATTTAAAAAATTAAAAAAGAAAATAAGAATCAACGCGCGGTAGTTGGAGCTCAGAGAAGCAACAACACTTCTTTCTTTTTTCAATATTAGTTTATTAAAAAACTCATATTACAACAACAAAAAGCGTTTTTAATAAATTAATATTGAAAAAAGAAAGAAGTGTTGTTGCTTCTCTGCTCTCCAACTACCGCGCGTTCTTATGCCATTTTCTTTTTTAATTTTTTGATTATTTGAGCCAAATCTCTAATTATTAAATTTATCTATTTAAAATTTATTTTTAAATTGATATTAAAATTTACTTAATATTTATCCTTTCAAAAAATTATATCTAAATGATATTAAAATTGAATAAAATAATTATTGTGTTTATATAACATTAATTATTATATAACATTAATTTGACTTGTGGAGGCGATTTTTCAATCTTTTAGAGAGATCTTAAAGAGCGAATAAGTTCGTGTTTAATGTACGTACTGTTAACGAGTATTTTGAAATATGCTAACAAACAAAAGAAAAAAAGGAATTTTTTTCTTCCTTTTTGCGTTTCAATTAATTATTCAATACTTTTGCTCTCACTTACTAATTTTATCATTTAATTATTGTTATTATTTGAGCTAATTTTTATTTTTATTTTAATGGAGAAACGAGTCTTTTCTTTCTTTTACAAAAGAAGAGTCACTTTCAACAAGCTCTAACTGAGAGTACAAATAATTACCTCCTTCGTTTCATCACTTTTATAAAGAACAGATATATAATCGTTATATACGGTCCGGATGATAACAAATCAAGTAATAAGAAAGAAAGGCTAAAAGACCGTGGCAACAAGATGTTAAAGTGTAAAAAATAATAAAGACTCTAAGTAAGAGACATAATATATTAATAATCAGTTAAAATTAAAATTACAAACTTATTGTAGGCTCTAATAGAATTACTGTTATAAAAAGTAAATTTGTTATTATACAATTTCCGCAGATGTTGTGGTACTAAATTGCGTTTCTGACATTCCTTCAAAAAAGAGATCTTTTCTTTCGTTTTTATAACCGTAACACTAGTGTGCATCCATTTCTTCAAATAATATTTGGTATTGTCACCAAATTGCATCGCAATTTATTGCTTAAAAAAACTAAAGTGTGAGGAACGCATATTATCGCCAGCGTAAAAATAAATACAATGATAAACGCAATATACGGTCCGAATGATAACAAGTCAAGCAATTTGGTGACAATACCAAATATTATTTGAAGAAATGGATGCACACTAGTGTTACGGTTATAAAAACAAAAGAAATGATCTCTTTTTTGAAGGGATGTCAGAAACGCAATTTAGTACCACAACATCTGCGGAAATTGTATAATAACAACTTTACTTTTTATAACAGTAATTCTATTAGAGCCTACAATAAGTTTGTAATTTTAATTTTAACTGATTATTAATATATTATGTCTCTTACTTAGAGTCTTTATTATTTTTTACACTTTAACATCTTGTGCCACGATCTTTTAGCCTTTCTTTCTTATTACTTGATTTATAATCGTTATGTTTCTCTCGATTTTGCTGCAGACCGTGAGCACGAAACACGACTTAGGCATCCAATCCGAGACTTCCTTATCTGCGGATCTCAAACTGACCAGAATCTACGAATTCACCGGCACCCAATTGATCGCGGTAAGTGCAGTTTTCAATACAGAAGAGTGCAATAACAGTTATTTAATTTAAGATTAAAGATTCTTACGTTAATTAAAGACTCTCTTATATACATTTCCTCCCTTCCTTTCGTTTCAGCACATATCCACCAATAAAAGCGACATTACAGCCAAGCGTATATACAAAAAACTGTAAAGCTCTTTAATTTAAATACATAGCATGTAATACGTAATGAATGGTTCTATTAAAGAGAAGTGTGAAGAAAGCGTCTTCCACATTATTCTTCATCCGTTTCCTCCCGAAAAAATATCCACGGTGCGGGTGAGATCGAGCGCAATATTATAAAACTATCCTTGCTTAATAAAAAACTGATGTGCAAAGGTGATACCGAACTATGTTAATGTTATCGAGAAAAGCCATAAGGACCGAGCTCGGTGAAACGCATACTCCCTCCGTCTTTTGCCAACCGTAGGTTGGCAGCAGTCGGGAGTAAAAACTGAAACATTATAAAATTCAAACGTAATATGTCATTCATTTAAGTATGAATTCTAAGAAATAAATGGTGACAAATACGCAAAAAATTGGAATATCACGCATTCGCGTGGATAAAACGCTAAATAATGCTCTCTGATAACACATGAGGCCGCATTATAATGCATATCAGGTTGAATATTGTGCGTGTGTACAACAAGCCGGTATCGAAAAGGACTCTCGCGCGCGCATCCGAACTTATTCGGTTCAAGTAGACAATCGCATCTTCCGAATTTTTCACTGGAATAACACATTTCGCTGCATATTTAAAGGCCATCAATGCAACACGAGCCATACAGCACAGAACATTGTTGTACGGGGATTCACCGAACAAAATAAATGGATCAGTTGTCAAGTAGGATAAAAAAAGCTGTTTCGAAACAAATTCCATCCGTTCGAATATTTTTTTTTGTTATATGTGTTTTTTTGAAAGATTTAGTACTGACACACACACACACACACACACACACACACAAAGGCAACTATCATTTTTATACCGAAGGATTATACCCCTTCACATAGCCTCCAGGAAGGAAGTGTTTCCATGTGTCCGGATTTAAATTTCACGCAAGTAAGAGACATTTTTCGCTTGATTAAGAAACAATTAAATGTTATTGCAGCTAGTAGTGTAACTAAAAATGAATGATAATAAGTTATATATTCTACCTATAATAAGATAAGATAAAATAAAACAATTCAATATGAAAGAAAAAAGTATGTACGATGTTATAAAAAAAGATGGATAAAGTTTCGAAATTTTGTTTACAAATGAATATTATATACTATATTAAATTTAATTAAAACGGTATTTTAAAATTTGACTGTATTATTTTGTCTCTCTCTCTCTCTCTTTCTATATATATATATATATATATATATATATATATATATATATATTATTTCTAAAAATAACAATTTTTTAAATTAATGAAGTTTTCTGTCTACTATCTGCTACATTAATATATACATATGTTCGCGAGCGAATCCGACAGTGGACAGTAGGAGCGGAAGGTCTTTCAGTGAAAAAAGTGCGCCTCGTTCACACAAAAAAGTCTGACGTTTATTAGAGTCAAAATTAAAAATCAAGTGTTTAGTGCAGTGATTGCGATTCGCGAAACAGCGGTGCAACACAGGTGAGCGTGGTTTTCGTAAGCGATATCGCGAGCGGTGTAGCGAGATTGCGATTGTGCAAGCGGTTTTTCTAGCGATGTAGCGAGATGAGCGGTTTCCGAATTCGTATGCGATTAATCGTAGTCAAGGCGGAATTGCGGTCGTTATAAGCGGTTCGATTTGCGTATTATCAAAAGAGATAGCGGAAGTCCGAGTGAGTAAGCGGTCGTATAACAAAATAGCGGTTTTAACAAAGCGAAGCGGTTTGATAAAAGCGGTTTAGCGAAAAGTGCGAGACTTCGGTGCCCACGTGCGAGGCCCGTTATATAGCGAGCGGAATTTTGGGCCCTTGGCGACGTGGGCCAATAATTTTTGTACTTTAGCGGTGACCTCATAGCGCAGCGTACAATTGGCCGCCGATGAGGTCTGACGTTGACAATTCTTTAATTGTCATGCGCGCAATCTTTTTCGATCAGCTGATTGGCAATCAGCTGATCGTGACGTATGGGCGCGCATGCCGTACGCCTCCCTGATTTTGTCGACGGTTGTCAATGTTGTTGTAATCGTTTAAGACAAGCGTTTCTTAGGCCGCGAAAAAAATGAAAGATAACTCGAACGGTCGAGTTTTTCTGATAAATAGAAACCTCGAAAGGTTTCTCGACGCCTGTTAATTTTGAATTCTCGGATTTAGAACGTCGAATAATGCGGATTGTTGCTTATGCGAATTTTTGAGCCGGAATAATTTTCTGATTTTTGAACAACATACGATGGAACTTCAACAGATTTTTGTTATTTTTTTTCAATTTTTAAAATTTCTTTATTTTCCTAGATATATATAATAATATTTATTGATACATAGTAAGCTTTATACTAATGTAGATTTTATTTTATGAAATTAATTTAGAAAGTCAGCATCATTTCTTTGTGTTAAAGATAATTATATAACGGAATAGAGCTACTAAATATCGAGATAGAAAATCTGTCTAATAAAAAAACCATTCATCAAACATTCTTCAAGTTGTATCTATTAACGCTAATATTTCGATCGACAATATATTCAATAACAATCACTAGAATTTATATTAATTTTCATTGTACATATATTCATTTATATACAATTATATCCACATATTTTTATCCGATTGGACGTGGATTTAAACACCATTACTAATTTAGAAACGTCGTCACAGTACGTATACTGATAAAAAGAAATGGTTATAATTATCATAAGTTACTTTTAACTGTAAAAAAACTAACTGTAAAGTTAAAGTTATTATTATTATGCACTAGTTTATTATTATCAACATTATAGCAGTAATAACTATAAATTAGAAATCTAATCTATAAAATAAAGAAATCTAATTTAAAGAAATTAGAAATCTAATCTAAACTATAATTTTTTACTATACCATTATAGTTCCTTTTTTTCAGATCAGTAATAGAATATAGCTCCTTTTTTTCAGAATAGTAATAGATGTCGCTTATTCGATACAAGAACATAGAATTTTTTTATTGGTGTGTCCAGCCTGTCCTAATGACATTGAAGATTAATGAAAATAAAACCACAGAAATAGCTAGCTTTGATTATTATCTACATGATCTTTGCATTGACTGGGTAGCAAGAAATCTATATTTCACCTATGAAAAGCTATATTACTCTTATATTGTAAAGTTCGACTTAACGATGTGGGAAGATTTATTTTTTCAACACGTGGTAGCAAACGTGGTAAGCAAATGAAAATACCCATACAGCACAATAAGGTTGCGGATATATTGAAGAATAATTTCATTGAAACATTGCATTATTGCAAATCGATTGTGAAACTCTGCTGAGTTATTGTTATAAGATTGTGATGAAGTTAAGATGTCCGCTTTTTGCAATGAAATATTGTAGCAATTACAGTGTAATATATTGGAAAGAATGCAATGTTATTGCAACCATTTAATAATATTACGTATAAAATATTTTTGTTTTTGATGAATGAATATCTTGGAAACATTTAATTAAATTAAAAAGCTTGATATGAATAGAAGTTTGCAATATCTAAGATAATCATATCTAAGATAATATATTGCAAAATTATATTTAAACATAATAATATAACATAAAATGTTATATTTTTATACAAAATTACTTTAAACTTTTACTAACGAATCACTTTTTTTATTTTAATGTTCTATATACTCTTATAATTTTTATACAGATATATATATTAGTTATAGAATTAATTATACATTACTAATTATATTTTTATTTAAAAATTTAAAAAATCCGTTATAATTATATATATTTGCATGTGAAAGGTACATAAAGATGCATAGAAAAATATAATGATAGATATAATATTATCTATTTTTAATATATTAAAAAGATATATTACCTTTGAAGATTAATATCGTATTTATACATGAAGTGAAAATATATCATAAAATATATTGTAACATTGATATAAAATGTTATCTATATTTTAATAAAAAAATAGCAATGCTTATCTGTAGCTTAGAATTACTCGACTGATATTATTTCTGTGTCATTATTTCATTTGACTTCTACAAAAAAGTAAAATTCATCGCATATATATAAATATAAAAAAAATATATTATTACATTATTTTTATAGATAAATTAAAGAGTGTTATAGTTTTAAAATGTTTCTAAAATATAAATGTCCTATTGCTAATGTCTAATTCATACTTTGTTAATTTTTATTTCTACAATGTTTCCGTAATGTTGCATTGCAATTTGTAATATTGCAACATTGTTGCAAAGTAGCTGTAATAGTATGGTGTAAGGATGTTATAACATTATATGCTTATTTTCCAATATATATTAATAAACTTATAAAATTTAAAAAATTAATTTATTAATTTATTATTAATTTATTATTAATTGACTTATAATAACGTTATTAATAGAAATAAGTTTTTAAATAGAACGCACACACGAAAATATTGAAATTATATTTTTGCGTAATATAGATGATATTTCGAACACTCCTGGAATAACAGAGACAAAATATTATCTACCATTGATGTTAAGTTTTATCGTTATAGTTACTATAATCTGCGTCTACTACTTTTATTGTTGTAAGTATATTTGATGTAGATATCGACTTGAATTGTAGATTATACATATATATCTGGTATAATATCTAAAAATTTACTGAAGATAGTAATTTACTTATATAAAACTAAACGAATAAATTTACTAAAAAACACTAGATTTTATAATACATATTATTACATAATTAAGTCGAAATTTTATAACAGTATATCATCAACGCAGAGATAATAATAAACAATTTTTGTCTTCAACAATGACCGATGTAGAATTGGCGATTCTACATGAAGTATCTTACCGAAACACTCAATTCAATATGATTTACAATCCTATGTTACATTGTAATTCAGATGAATGTGCGATAACTAAAGTCGGACGTAAACAAATTACATTTACAAAACTTCTTGGTAGCGGCGCATTCGGAATGCTAAAAATTAATTTTTTCAAGCAACGTTTCAAATTAATTTCTGGATCAAAACAAATATATATTTTCTAATAAAGATATAAATTACGTGAAATTTTATAATAGATTATAAGTAATATAAAATTTTGTCAAACAATTTTTAAAGATTTTAATTCTTTTTGGAATAACGCCAAGTAATTCCGTAGAGAAAAATAAATTACAACGGAATGCAGCTAATAAGACGTCATGGCCAGAGTCCGGATCTTGGTGTCGTTTTCCCCACTCCAAGTGCATGCTAGCGGCCGACGCCGCGAAAAGCAGTATCGTCTATACCGGTCTAATGATGGTAGCAAAGAGGACACCGTCGCGTAGAAAAAAAATATATATATATTAACATAGAATATATGTTTACTTAATATTATACATAATATATAAAATAATATAATAAAATAATATATATGTATATATTATATAAAATATAAAATAATATAATAAATTATTATATCTTCTTTTTCTACGCGAAGGTGCCCTCTTTGCTATCATCACTAGACCGGCTTAAACGGTACTGCTTTTCGCGACGTTCGGCCGCTAGCATGCACATGGAGTGAGAAAAACGGCATCAAGATCCGGTTTCTGAGTCATGGGAACACATGATCAGATTGATCATTCGAAGTCAGTTACTATTATGATCGCTAGCCAAAACACGCTACCGCGTTACTTATCGTTTGATTCAAACTGCATTATATGAATATCACAAAAAATTATGTACAAAGAGTGGATTTATATACCAATTTTTACTCACCAATAATGGATTTTGAAGAGCATACGTAGTAATACAATTGAATGTAGTAACACAATCGTACGAACGAATTGTCATAATTACATATTTAATAAAACATATAGCAAATATTGAAGTGAATTCGATTACACGCTGCGTGTGCTTGAATATGGCTGAAAATGTTACAAGATCTATAATTCTATAACTTCTTTGATCGTTTGTAATTTGATTGTGGTTATCTTTTTATTGACTACTTTTCTACTATAATATTAATGAAAAAGGAAAGATAATAATAATTATATTCCTGTATTCGCGAGACAATCCAATGAATATGTACCATTTTGCATTGTCATTTGTTCTCCTAAAAAAAGAAATAGAAATTATTTACTTACTAAGAATTCTCTAATTTAATCTTAAGATATATACTGTGATCGTGACCATAAAGAGAAATCTAAAAACATAATATTAGAAGATAATAACTTGCAATTCGTAAAAACTGAGTTTTAAGAAATTTATCGAAAATATATGTATATATGTGAATGTGTAATATCAATTCGATTAACACATCAGAATTAGTAGAGTGAGAAAAACAATTAATTGAGGATTGAACGGAAACCGATTGAGTGCAAACGTTTACGAAAAATGCAAATTATGTTTGGAACAATTTTACGTGTATTATTGAAAGGTTTAGTACTGACAAAGGCAACTATCACGTTTATGCCGACAGATTATACCACTTCAAACAGCCTCCAGAAAGAAAGTGTTTCCATGTGTCCAAATTTAAATTTCACGCAGGTGAGGGATATTTTTCGCTTGATTAAGAAACAATTGAATGTTATTGCAGTTAGTAGTGTAACTAAAAATGAATGATAATAAATTATATATTCTATCTATATAATAAGATAAGATAAAATAAAACAATTCAATATAAAAGAAAAAAGTATGTACGATGTTGTAAAAAAAAGATGGATAAAGTTTCGAAATTTTCTTTACAAATGGATGTTATATACTATATTAAATTTAATTAAAACGGTATTTTAAAATTCGACTGTATTATTTTCTCTCTCTCTCTCTCTCTCTCTCTCTCTCTCTCTCTCTCTCTATATATATATATATATATATATATATATATATATAGAGAGAGAGAGAGAGAGAGAGAGAGAGAGTATCATCGTATGTATATATTAATGTAACAGATAGTAGACAGAAAATTTCATTAATTTTAAAAATTGTTATTTTTAGAAATAATAATTATATATATATATATATATATATATATATATATATATATATAAGTATATATATAATTATTATTTCTAAAAATAACAATTTTTAAAATTAATGAAATTTTCTGTCTACTATCTGTTACATTAATATATACATACGATGATACTTCAATAGATTTTTATGTCATTTTTCTTCAATTTCTCAAATTTCTTTATCTTTCTAGATATTCATTATCTTTCTATTTATGATATTTATAATATTCATTGATATATAGTAAGCTTTATACTAATGTAGATTTTATTTTATGAAATTAATTTAGAAAGTTAGCATTATTTCTTTGTGTTAAGGATAATTATATAACGGCACAGAGCTACTAAATATCGAGATAGAAAATCTGTCTAATAAAGAAACCATTCATCAAGCATTCTTCAAGTATCTATTAACGCTAATATTTCGATCGACAATATATTCAATAACAATCACTAGAATTTATATTAATTTTCATTGTACATATATCCATTTATATACAATTATATCCACATATTTTTATCGAGGTATTATCGGCTTATACTATCAGTTTATACTATCATTTCCAGGATCTGTTTGTGTTAAAAATATAACGACATTCGAGAAAAAACTTGACAAGGTTATAAATAAAAGACTTTATATAATTCGGTGACTAATATTTAATAATTGTAAAGAAACAATATTTTTAACCTTTTTATTCTTGGAGTACAAACATTAATAAAACTTTAGTAATATCGGCAAATTTTTGAAAAGAAATTTGAGTTACGGTAAAATTGAGAAGAGTTAACTAATCTATCGTGAGAAAGAATCAAATCGTTAGACAAAATTGTTTTAATAATTGCAAAGAGCTACACTTTCGCTTGTAGTACTTACTAAAAGCTGTTATGAATCTTCATTGACTCTTGTTAACCTATATTGATTGATTTTCTTTTTCATATGAGTTATATTTGATATACAAGATGTCTTTAAAAAAAATAAAAAATAGATTTTACAATATGAATAAAACTACATCGCATTTAATATATATCATTTAGGAATGGTATATATCAAATCAGTATTATTAAGCAAACAAAAAACGAATGGCAATTTTTCGTTTAATTTTATAATTTATATAATTTAACATTAAAAGCACCAGAAACAACCGCTTCAACGATATTCACTTAATTTTTTTCGTATGTTATACTTTATGAAGGATATTTCAATGTCCGAGAAAAGTGATCATCATATACTAAATTTCAAATCTGACCGGAGTCATTCTGATAGTACTGCGAGAAACGAGCGAGAAGTCGAAGAAGTTACACTTGCAAATATTTCTATCATCCCAGAATCTATCGGTAAGATGCAAAAAAAATGCATAAAACATTAATAACAAAATCTATGACGAAAAAGTGTAAATATAATTTAAATTCAAGAGAGAGTGGAAATCAAATCTAAAAATATCTTCTAATAGTGAGAAGAATATAAATTCTATTCCGTCCAAAAAAGAAATAGAAAAGCATAATATAAATATAACAGTGTACATAAAAATTGTCATAATTTAAGGTAAATTCAATTTTATTAATTTGATACTCTGTTTTAAAGCAGTCACAAATATTATACTTCTGATTTCTTAAGCTATAGGAATTTATCGAAAAATACTTGTCACCTTATTAAAAGTTATTTATTCGTTTTTGCCATGAATAAACGATTACTTTTTTAAATCTTAAATGACGCAAAAAATTCTTATATTATTTTTTTAAAGGTCAATACTGTGCTAATTTCCGTATTTTGTAGTTTACATTTATTTTTTGTCTTTCCTTTATTTTCACATTATATTGTATTTTTCTGATTTACTGAGATAATCCACTTAATCTTAAATATAATTATGTTAATATGTACGATCTTAAAATCTCTAGAAAGCAGTTTGAGCAAGCCAACGTCTCTCAGAGCATTTGTACAATTCGACAGTCAATTTACAGAAAAAGTAAACGACATTTTTGTGACATTGAGGTAAGGAATCTAAATTCTCAGTTTGTATTCTTTCATTTTTCTCTCTTTTTCTTAAATTCAACGACATAAATATATAAAATTGTTAATTCTGTTATAATTTTGTTAAATATAAAATGGCTAAAATTTTATTTTTTTTACAGATGGAAACAACCTGAATTTACCGATGAAATAATACAAGGATACACAGTGCAATGTTTTTTCGAGGACATAAAAGAGATTCAAACCTGCGACGATGAAAATATCACAACTAAAAAATTGGAGCACACGGTGCACAATCTAATATCTAACACGACATATTATTTTCGAGTACGTGCGCATACTAAAATTGTTGCTGGTCCTTACACGGATTTAATCAATGTGTCGACTACACATGAAAATCCAATACCTAAATTATTACTCACATCGAAAAAAGGTATAGAGATATTGGACGTGGATTTAAACATTACTAATTTCATAGTAATATCAGAGTACGTATACTGATAAAAAAAATAATTATAATTATCGTAAATTATTTTTAACACTAACTATAAAGTTAAAGTTATTATTATTATGCTCAAGTTTATTATTATCAATATTATAGTAGTAATAACTATAAAATTAGAAATCTCAACTATAAATTTTTACTATACAATAGATCATTTTTTTCAGATCAATAATAGAATATAGCTCCTTTTTTTCAGACCAGCAAGACCAGATGTCGCTTATTCGATACAAGAACATAGAATTTATTGGATAACGAATGACCTAATGACATTGAAGATTAATGAAAATAATATCACAAAAATAGCTAGCTTTGATAGTAGATTAGTTTTGTATGCATATCATCTCTGCATTGACTGGGTAGCAAGAAATCTATATTTCGAGTTTAAAGAGTCAAGCTACTATAATTTTAAAGCTCAGGCTAATATTATAGTAAAGCTCGACTTAACAATGTGGGAAAATGGCATAATTAAATTTGATGAGATTTTCAAATCAAAAATTTCTAATTACGGTTTAAATGTATTACCGTCTATGGGGTACGTTTTTTACCGTTCACCTGAAAAAATAATTTTCCATTAAAGATTTATGCAAATTTGTAATTTTTCTATAATTTTACGTGGTTTTATAATTAAGATCATAAGTAAAAAGAAGTATAAGTTATTATATAATTATAAGAATTTCGAATTTTTACAACATACAAGTTTCTGTTTTTGTTAAAATAATGTTTTATAATGAATAAAATAATTATATATTTTTTAGAATTTTACATTGGATATTATACAATCAGACGAGTCATGTATTTGAGATGATGCAATATGATCTCGATGGAAAAAATGAGCAAATTGTTCAAATAAATTCATCCATTTGCTCATTTCGTCTTCTTACGACATTTACTGGTTATAGAATTGATAACACGAATAATAAGGAGCCGTTAATTTACTGGTATAATGATGATCACATATCTGTGACAGACATTAACGTTTCTAAGTGCAATACGATTTTACACAAGGAAAACATAAGTGATAACATGCATTTCCTATCTATGACGATTGACAAAAGAAACATTTACATAGTAACTTATTCTAATTTAGCAACTTCGGATACCGTCTACGTTTTGAGAAAGAAATATGCAAGCCTCAAGATCGTCTCAAATGCATACAAATATGTTGAAAAGATAACAAGCTTAGATGGAAATATGTTTTATAAAATTCACGCTTTTGATAAATCTTTACAACCATATCCTCCAATGAGATGCCTGACACCTGACGAAAAAGTTTACAATTTTGAGAATGTGAATGCAACGGCAAACAGCATCGTTGTGAATCTTCCGGAGCCGATTGTAAAGAGTGGATGCAAAAAATATAATTTACCAACTACTATATATACTATCTCCGTAAGCTGTTTAGACAACAACCTCAACAAGTCTGAAAAATTCAATGTGCTGCGATATGTGACGTGCGAGCGATATTACGAGATTCAGAACTTAACATCCTTTGCAGAGTACAAGTTGAAGTTTACTTTAAGTAATTTTTACTTTGATCAATTATCAATAAATCCATTCGATTCGAATGTGATACCAATAAAAACTAAGTCGGGTAAGCTTAATGCACCAGAAAACATAAGTGTTCTAGCTTTGACGCCTACTGTAGCAGTAGTTCATTGGATGCCACCCAAGGAAATGAACTGCGTGGCTGTGACCTACGAAGTGCATTGGAAGTCAGTTACATTAGTGAACGGCACGCAACAAGAGGGCAAACAATTTATCAATGTGCCGAAACGTACCGCAGACGGCAGATTTTTCACAAAGATTAACTTGTCGCTACCAGTACAAGATTACTCGATATACGTGCGTGTGTATCCAATTAATTTCAGCGATTTCTACAACGAGAGTTTAAGCAAGATCGTTCACATATACTCAGAACCAAACAATATTACTTTGAGCGAGGTCGACATAAATAGCATGGACATTTCATGGATCCCAAACATTAATCTGACGATCTCTCCTACACTAGAGTACAAAGATATTGCAGCAGAAAAGTGGCAAACAATGAATTATATTAAAATAAATTATAACGAAGAAATACTATACCATATCGGAAATTTACAATCGGGAATTTTATACAAGTTTCGCTTGATATTGAGATATCCCGAATATGATGAAAATTTTACATGGCCGGCTGATGAAAGATTTATATTTTCAACACTTGGTAAGCAAACGAAGATACCCATACAGTACAATAAGATTGCATGGATATATTGAAGAATAATTTCATTGAAACATCGCAATATTGCAAATCGATTGTGAAAATTTACTGAGTTATTGTTATAAGATTGTGATGAAGTTAAGATGTCCGCTTTTTGCAATGAAATATTGTAGCAATATTACAGTGTAATATATTGGAAAGGATGCAATGTTATTGCAACCATTTAATAATATTACGTATAAAATATTTTTGTTTTTGATGGATGAATATCTTGGAAACATTTAATTAAATTAAAAAGCTTAATATAAATAGAAGTTTGCAATATCTAAGATAATCATATCTAAGATAATATATTGCAAAATTGTATTTAAACATAATCATATAACATAAAATATTATATTTTTATACAAAAGTACTTTAAACTTTTACTTACGAATCACTTTTTTTATTTTAAATGTTTTTTATACTCTTATAATGGAGAATACATATATATATATATATATATATATATATATATATAAACATTATAGTTATAGAATTAATTAAACATTACAAATTATATATTTTTTTTTAATTTTAAAGATCCGTTATAATTATATATATTTGCATGTGAAAAGTACATAAATATGCATAGAAAAATATAATGATAGATATAATAATAGTATCTATTCTTAATATAATAAAAAGATATATTATCTTTGAAGATTAATATCATATTCGTACATATAGGTATCGAAGTGAAAATATATCATAAAATATATTGTAACATTGATATAAAATATTAGCTATATTCTAATAAAGAAATAGCAATACTTATTTTTATCTTAGAATTATATTTACTCGACTGATATTATTACTGTGCCATTATTTCATTTGACTTCTGCAAAAAAGTAAAATTCATCGCATATATACAAATATAAAAAAATATATTATTACATTATTTTTATAGATAAATTAAAGAGGGTTATAGTTTTAAAACTTTATTACAAAATTTAAAAAAATTAAATTTTGTAATAAAGTTATAAGCAAAAATAAATTTCTAAAAACATACACACACGAAGATATTAAAATTATATTTTTGCTTAATATAGATATTCCAAGCACTGCTGGAATAGCGAAAGAATATTACTTATTATTGATGTTAAGTTTTATCGTTATAGTTACTATAATCTGCGTCTGCTACCTTTATCGTTGTAAGTATATTTGATGTAGATATCGACTTGAATTGTAGATTATACATATGTATATATCTGATATAATATCTTCAGTAAACATTTACTGAAAATAGTAATTTACTTATATAAAACTAAACGAATAAATTTATTAAAAAACAGCAGATTTTATAATACATATTATAACATAATTAATTCGAAATTTTATAACAGTGTATCGTCAACGCAGAGATAATAATGAACAATTTTTGTCTTCAACAATGACCGATATGGAATTGGCGATTCTACATGAACCTTACCAATACGCTCAATTCAATACGATTTACAATCCTATGTTACATTGTAATCCGGATGAATGTGCGATAACTAAAATCGCACGTAAACAAATTACAATTACAAAACGTATTGGTAGCGGCGCATTCGGAATGGTAAAAATTAATTTTTTCAAGCAATGTTTCAAATTAATTTCTGGATCAACAAAACAGATATGTATTTTCTAATAAAGATATAAATTACAAAAATTTTTATAATAGATTATAAGTAATGTAAAATTTAAATGAGACAACAAACATGCACTTTATTTTACATTTTGTTGGATTATTTAATATAAAGTAAAATATAATATTATTTGACATTAAACTACACATTTTCTAATGAAGTACGTACATAAATTTGTGTGAAATATTTCGCAGGTGTATCAAGGAAAGGTGAAGAACTTAGAAAGATCGGGCACAGAGATATCCGTTGCAATAAAAACGCTTCGGAAAGATGCTTCTTCCCATGAGAAAAAGAATTTGTTAAAGGAAGCCGAGCTTATGAATCTTATTCGACACAAACATATATTAAGATTGTTGGCCATTTGTTTAGATGGGGATTCTCCTTTACTAGTGTTGGAATTGATGGAAACTGGTGATCTGTTAAAATATTTGAGAGATTGTCGAAATTTGCAAGCGTCAGATTCGTCTGCTTTGCGTTTGCAGGATTTGCTCGCCATGTGCGAAGATGTTACGCGAGGTTGTTGCTACTTGGAAGAGTTGCGTTTCGTACATAGAGATCTAGCGTGTCGCAATTGTTTAGTATCTTCGAGAAATCGCGAAAATCGTGTCATCAAAATTGGAGATTTTGGACTATCTAGAGATATCTACAAAAATGATTATTATCGCGTGGTAAATACAATTATGAAAAAAATTTAATGACTAAAAAATGAATTCTTTCGAAAATACTTTCCATTTTTTTATCATAATAGTATCGTGCATTGTTTCTTTAAGTAATATAGAATATAAATAGTTTTTATTTATATAAACAAGAGATAAAAATGAACGTTTTTTCATTTTACACATATTCTAAAAATGAACAACTTGAATCAGAAAATTAAATCATGTTTTAGAAAGGAGAACGTTATTTTCCTATTCGCTGGATGGCACCCGAATCTTTGATGATTGAAATATTTACTTCTCAAAGCGATGTTTGGTCATTTGGGGTATTAATGTGGGAAATTACATCGTTGGGTGAGAAACCTTATATTGACAAGACTGATAAAGAAGTGATAGATTATGTACGTGCTGGAGGCAGGTTGCCGATGACTCTTAACTGTCCGTCACCATTGTACCAGTTGATGCTACGTTGCTGGAGTACAGCGGATGCTAGACCAAATTTCGAGTTTTGTCTGAAAAATATTATAGCATTAAGAGAGAACATGGAAGATGCCTTACTGAGTCCAGTCGATATTATTTAGCCGATATAATTAAATTAATGTTTATTTTCTTTTCCGAACGATTCAATAAATGTAGGAAAAATAATTCTAGAATATTTCTAAATTGATTCTGTTATTTTTAGGTTTAATCTTAATATTAGATTTATCAATGAAGATAAAAGAAATTTTTTAATCTTATCTTCCATAAAACTTTGATTATTAAAAAATATCACACCGTTTTCGAGTAATTGTAAACAACGTAATATAATGATATATCTAATTTGTGTTTTTGAGTAATGGAGCGAAACCTAATAATTGCGATTATATATATATGTATAAACTATATTTTTTTTAACATGGAAATATAATTAATTTTCGACATTATATATAACCGATAATTACAAATTGATTGTAAAATTTATGAGTGAAAGAGGAAACGCGAGTAATATCCTCTATAATTAGTTGTGAATATATAAATATAATAATATAATTATTTTTGAATTTATAACAGTTATCATGTATGAATTTTTACATCATTCGGAATAAGTATATATTTATATTTTATCTTTATTTTTAATGATTTACTATATATTTAAATTATATTGATGATTACAAAAGTATGCAGTTGTAAAAATGAACTATACTTATTGCTCTATCTTGACTATATTTAATAAAGCTGTATAATATTTACACACTGTATAATATTTACACACAATTACGGTCTATCATTTCGAAAGATCACCAAATACTGACAACGTTTTATAGATATGTATGATATTATGCATTATAAATAATATTAAATAACATATGAGATTATATAAACCATTTCATAATCGATGCACAGATACAACGATGCAGTAATCGTTATCTGGCGAGCACATTTTCTCGAATAATTCTACTAATAATCATAAATCCACAAGTTATAAATCTTAAGTAAAAATAAAGATGGATATAATTATTGCGCGGAAATCACAAATATTTAAATATTTTAAATAATACTACATATTAAATGAAATAGGAGTACCGCTCATCAGATTCCACGCCTTATTGGCTGTTATTTGTCAATTTCTAATTATCTTTAATTATAGAATTATGTAACACATTGCACATGACGAGCGCTAAATTATCGAGTCGAAATTGAAAATCGCTGTTGTGAGTACTGTTGTGGAAATTCAAGTTAGTTTATCAATGAAAAAGTTTGACTAGTTAAGATTAAGCTACATTCACAAAAATTTATTGGCACATATATGAAAAAAGAATTCTACATATATTCTCCTATATTCTAATATATTTCATTTTTTCATAATACAATATTAACATTGCACTTTTAATCTTATAATATCTACAATATCTACAATATGTACAATATCACAATATCCTCATAGAAAAAAAGTTAAAAAATTATTTATGTATAATTTTAAAATACGTATATTACAAATCCTAAATTTTATTGTACACACTACCAATCAGAAAGTACTTCGTGCATAATAGCGATATCAGTTGGATAATTTTTTGACTAGTTTTCAGTTGGTGCGTAATGAGTGCCTTCGAAATGAGAAAAGTATTGTCCTATCTCTACATTATTTATCCATTTTGGTGGACAACTTGATCTAGTATCTAAAATAAAAAAAATATATTTTATATATTTATGCGCATGCATAAAGAGATGATAAATGATATAAAATATATATAATTTATATGATTTATAAGAGAGAATGCTACTAATATCTTATACATACCTTGTGGTGCATAACATACTATATTATTTTCCGCAAGAATTATATAGTGCGGTTGATAGATAAATCTGGAATTGCCTGATTTGTAAGTATAACATTTGCAAAAGCACAGATGTGGAGCTACAGATTTTTTTTGTACGAACGCAGCTTTACATTTGTAATTCCATCCAATTATCACACCAGTATGAGGATTACATTTCTCAGTCGTTGGTAAATTATGATTTCGGTGAATGCGTTACGATCATACCAATAGTATGTTTAATTTTTTTCTTTATTTCCGGTTTACTCCTCACGATGTTAAATCTATCCTGTATATAACAGATATCGTAATAATGAAATTTAAATAATACTTCTTGTCAAGTGTTTTTGAAAATAATTACTGTAATGTGATTTAAATTATATAAATAGTTATCACTATATATTAATATCTGAACTACTCATATACATATACATATAGATGTATATGTACATATATATTATAGTATATTATATGCAATGATGATATATTATATACACTACCTTTATTGAATTTGTAATATTTCGATATTCATAATCGATATCTATATCTATATCTTCAATATCACTTCTTAAACATCGTGATAAGAAACTCATCAACAAGGGGTAAATCGCTGATCAAAATTATGTACACTAATGCCTACTAATGCCCAATTCCTGGGCATTACTGCTAAATTTTTAAAATTTAATAATTTAAATTTTAATAAATTTAAAATTATTATTTGGAAGAAAAGACTTAATAATACTTTCATAACGTCCAATAATGCCCAAGTAATGCCCAGTAATGCCTCAAATCTGTACACCGCAATGCCCTCAGCGGTTTACCCCTCGCTCATCAAGTTATTGACTTTCCAATTGTGAAGCATATCACAATGATTATTTTTCAATTCACAGAAACGCGAAAGTTTGAACATCATCTTTTGTATTTGCTGGAAAACGATAGACACATAAACAAGATTTCAATTATAGAAAAGAAAATGAAAAGAACTTTACTTATTGCTTATAAAATATTGATTCGTTGACTAACGTATTATTTACAAGAGTTATAATTGATCGTTATCCTCATGAATTATTTCTTATTAAAATTAGTAAAGAAAACTATATATAAAAAATTGCTTACCGATATATCATATAATGGATCCATTGGATGCATAATGCAACAACCCATTGAACATGTGCAATCGTAGAATTAATCGTAATATAAGAGATTTTATATAATTCATCAAGTTTGATTCATGAAGTTGAATTCATGAAGTTACAGGTATATATCAGATGATCTTTCTCTCTCCCGAAATTTTAATAAATTAATAATAAATTAATCTCTTTAATGAAATACATGCCATTTTAATGATTTTATTATACAAATACCACAAAAACAAAATATGACGAAAAAAATTCTCTCTCTCTTTCTCTTCTCGATATCTTTATTAAAATTTTCTAAATTATAAATTTCTATCTTCATCTTTTTACTGAGAGGATTTTTTTAGTAATACCTTTTTTAATTTGGAATATAATTTCCTAGACATGTTTAATTTGTTGTTAATTCTCTTAAACACGTGCACAAAATTCACAAAGATATTTTGATACTCTCAAGTTGTCACGATTGTAGAATAATTATTATTTTCTCGCATAAGGGCTTAATTTGAAAATGTAACTTTGATTACGATTAAATATTGTATACGAATTGTATACAATAATTAATATAATTGTAATTAATGTAATTAATATAATTGTTATAATTGTTAATAAATTATTGTAATCTTTTATTTAATATTTTTATTGTATGATTCTTCTTTATATGATTTTTATTGAATGATTCTTCTTTATATTTGATATTTAATGTCGAACGAAATATATAAACATGACTTTTCAAAAGTATTAATACACTCGTTTATCTCAAATATTACGTCATTACAAAATTAAGATAATTTTGTAGCAATGAGGTTGAAACGCAATGACGTTGATAAACGTGATATAAGTGTACCTATTATTGTCGCGACGAAATTTGGTTTTATATGTATAATGTATTTATTGAAAATATCTAATATCGACAACACTATAATAAATATAAATACGCTATATAAATATTTTGTTTCACACATAATGCATACAGTAATTGATATTTTCCAATTAAATAATGATAGCTTGAAAGTATATTTTTATAAAAAAAATTTATTTTTCTCATCTATTTTAATAGATAAAAATTATGTCATTTATTTTATTGAATTGTTCTTAAAATTGTACGGAAGTTCTTGAATTATATTTAAAATTACAATATTTAGGATCAGGATATTATCTAGGACCAAAACGATCACGAAGGACTGGATGGTCCATCATTAACTAGATTGAATTATAGATCATCGAATAAATTTTATTGTACTAATGCATGACTTATCGCGAGATGATATATACATGTGGTGTAAATCACAAGCGCGGTGATTTATTGACAGGATGAAAAAGAGTGATAGTACAGAGAAAAATATACATCTATTGCACAAATAAGGTGAGACTCTCACTTAATTACGATTACGAGTGTAAACTAATTACGTTCGTTGTGTATCGAATAAACGTTAAGAATCGAAATACTTGCACATTTTCTTGCAATCTTCATTCGATGAGTAGGATAAAATGATATATAGTGTGGCACATTAAAGAAAGAAAAGAGTAATTTAGATCTGGTTAGCAAAATAATAAATACAGCCGAGAGCGAGAAGCAAAAATTCTCCATTTCTCATCAATTGCACACTATTTATCTTATCAATATAGGATTCTTTGTTATATAGAGCAACTTTGATGTAACAAAATATAAATAAAATATATATATATATATATATATATATATATATATATGTATACGTACATGTCTAAGCCACAAAAGTTTATTTGTATTTGTATTAAAATATTATGCATGTGTGCAATCTCCTAAGAAAGCGAATAAAATAATTTCGATATAAAGTATTTACTATATATATATATGTTTGCCTATTTCAAGTTTTTCTTATATTAATATAATCTTAGAATATTATGTGAGATGTTGAGGAGTGAAAAAAATTTCAGATATATCAAATGAATTAATATAAATTATAAGTAATATAAATTAAGTGTTTAATCAAATACATGGCAAGTAATTACATGTGATAATGATTGCTTTGAAGAAATACACTTAAAGTATATTTCTAAAATATAATTCATTAAATACAAAGCGTATCAAGATGCATAAAGACTAATCAAAACAAGAGATTTGCAAGTTTTTTGTACAATTGATATATTAATCCATATTTTATTAATCTTTCCTTCAGTTTTTTACATATATATATACTTTTGTGGCTTAGCATATAGAAAATCTCACAGGTATTTATATCAAAGAAATATATTTTAGTCATCTTGAAGAAGACTGAGTGGATCCTCGACGATCTTCTCGGCCGTTTTCTTCAGATCCCTAGTGACCGATTTCTTCATGGCCGGTTTTGAATTCGACGCGATTGTTGTCGTATTCGTCTTCGAGTCTATCGACACAGACGGTTGCTTGCCGAAGATACGATCGTCGTCGTCGTCGTTCTCGTCATCCGACGCAAACAGGGACTTGACTTTCTTGGGAACAATTTTCCTCGTGGCGAAAAGATCGATATCATCGTCATCGTTGTCAATCTTCCCGCCAGCAGGAAAGGTGCTGCTTGCCACGTCACCGAAGATATCCTTCAAATTCGAGTTCTTGGCTTGGGAATCGGTGAGCTCGTGTTTGGACTCTGAAAACGACGTGCTATCCGATTTCTGCGACTGGCCGGACGATTCGACGAACAGACTGGAATCTTCGTCGTCGTCATCGTCGAAAATGTTGTTCCTCTTTCGTCCAGCTTGAACAGAATTCGACTTTTGACTGTCCTGCTTCGTTTTGCTGAATGCGCTGCCGAAAAGATTGTCGTCCTCATTATGTACATCATCATCGTCGCCAAAGAGACCGATCTTTGTGTCTCGCAGCGGTTTCTTCACCGTTTTTTTCAGCGGTGCCGCGAAAAACAAATCACCGCCCGCATCATCGTCCGCGAATAGATCCAAGACCTTTTTCTTCGGCTCGCTCAACTTCTTTGCCGAACCACTAGAGAACAGACTATCATCCGATTCGGAAAACAGCAGTCCTTTGTTTTTCTCCGGCGATGGCGTCTTTGTGACGAATGCAAACAACTGACTAGGATCCTTGAGTGGATCGTGGCTACTGTCACGCAGAGGATCGCTCGGCTCTTCGTTAGACTTTCCAGTCATCCCATTTCGCTCTTCGTTGACTGAACGCTTATCGTCCTTCTTCTTGGCGTCCTTCAAAGTATCCGAAGTGTCCTTAGTATCGACACCTGATCGCGTTAATTCAGAATCTTGTTTAGGACTTTTGTTATTCGCTGCATTATCGATATCGATATCGTCGATCTTTCTGATCACAGTATCGATTAGAGGTTTAACAACAATGGGTGTTCTGTCGGACTGTCCATCGTCAATCGGTGAAAGTATCGGTGCCCTACCGAACAATGTATCCTCTCTTTGCGGATCCTCCGGCAGATCTGGCGGCACGTCGAACAGATCTTCTTCGTCGGTCGATGGCGACAATAGAGTGTTCTTGTTTACACTCATCGAGCTCTCCTTGCTGATGCTACCCAGTTCGGACTTGTCGTCTGTGGACGAAGGATCGACTGTCGAACGTTGAACGTTATTGGCAGTCAAACGATCAGCGCAGCTGATCGACGGAGCGGAAGATAAATCTTTGGTGGACGAAAAGGTGTTAGTGTGGCTTTCGTCCAAAGAATTATCGTTGTCTGCGCTGTCAACCGTATCGAAATCAATGCCGCTGTGTCGCAGTGCGGACTTTCGGGCATGTCGGCTCTGAGGACGGCGTTTTGCTTGAATTCTTACTCGGCTCTAAAAAAAAATAAAAATACGAATTATTCATATCTCATAATAAATAGATGTCTTAATTAGTGTTAAAGATGTGTTAGAACATAATATACTTTAAAATTTTATTAAACATTAAAAGCTACTCTTCTCCTTTTATTTTAAAAAACTTTCGTGAAATATTATGCATTATTTAATAAAATATAAAATATAAAATATAAAAATATAAAATATAAAATATAAAATAAATATAAAATATAAAAATTTGTTTATGTTTCAATTTAATAAGTACCTTGGATGCGGTAGTAGATAATGTTTCTACTTGAGCTAGATCGTCGAAATTTATAGCAACTTCCACGTTACTAGTAGTAGAGATTGTCGTCGAATAAGAAAATTCTTTGTAGATGCTACCTTCTGTAAAAATAATGTCTTAAATTATTTCAAACTTCAATCTTTTAATTAATTTAATAAATATTCCAAATACAAAATATATTAAAATTACAAGTAGAAATCTTGAATGATAATCACCCGACACGCTAGGAGGCGAAATGCATCCATCGATGCCCTGATCTCCGTCCTTATCCATGATGTTTTCGTCATCGTCCGTCTTGTCCTCGCTCTTCCTCCATAACGGTGGTGCATCCATCGGTGAGAGTATCTTCAAGTCGCCCATTTTACCCATTAGATTTTTTATTTTACCAGACACCGATTTTCGGGGAATCTGCTGGCCGTTCTGTTCTTCAGATGGCGGCGAAGAAGTCGTCCGAATGCTCAGTGTCTTTGGCGGTGAGCTCTTCTTTGTCCTGCCTTTGTCTTCCTCAGCTTTGGAGACCGTTCCTTCGACTTCATCTTTATGCTTTTCCTCGTTTATATCACTCTTTGCAATGACATTTTTGACTTCCGTAGTCGCCTTGATATCACGACTTAAGCTTGATGATTCCGAATCTTTATTTTGCTCAGAAAGTTCCTGCACCTTCTCGATGATATCTTTTTTTATCTCTTCTTTGGATTCAGGTTTCGATCGATCGTCCTCGTGAGTCGGCCCTGCGTCCTTTTTGCCGAAGAGATCGTCGTAATCGTCGTTCTCAAACAAGAGGCTACGGGTTTTCGTCGCTTTCGAAAACAGCCCATCCATGTAATCCGAAGAATTGTCTTTGTTTTTCTTCTCAGTCTCCAGACTAGAAGTACTTTTGGAGACATCGAGCTTTGGTTCAACTGATGCGCCTTCCTCTACCGAGAAATGTTTCTTACTGCTCGACTTATTATTCGACGAAAACAAATCATCCTCGTCCTCGAAGAGGACATCAGTCTTACGGTCGCTCTTCGGTTTTGTCGATTTCGCGCTGGTGAACAAGTCGCCGTCGTCGCCGTCGTCGTCAAAAAGACGGATTCTCTTCGACTCCATCTTCGTGTCTTGTGAATTATCTAGCGATTTACAATTAGAAAAAGAACAATGAAGTCTTGTCCAAATAAAACGCCATTCTAAGGATCAAAGAAATCAAAACACGCTCTACTTACCGATGTTATTGCTCTTTGACGTTACTGAATATTGTTCCCGGCCGCGACTATCGAACAAATCGTCCGAGGTGTCCCTTGATTTCGATGCCACGCCAAATATATCGATGTCCGGCGCGTCTTTGCTGCCGAATATGTTATCGTCGTCGAATAGACCGCCACTTTTCGAAAGTACCTTGGTCGTTTTCTCGCTTGACGATACCGCGGCGAGAAAGTCCGTGCTCTTTTGCGACCTGGAGCCGGAGCTCGCGGCGGAAAAGAGCTCGTCGCCGGAATCGGAATCGTCGAAGAGCAGCGAGATCTTCGATTTTGGAGCTCGCTTTGAGTCCGACTTGGTGGGCAACGGCGGTGGCCCGAAGAGGTCGTCGTTCTCGAACACGTCGTCCTGCAGCAACGACGAGCTATCCTGCTGCTCCTGTCGTGAATGCTGTTGCTGCTGGTTATTGCTGTTGCTGTTAGCGCTCGCCGGGTTGGCAGAGCGTGTTTGCGCCGTGAAGAGGCTGTCGCTGGTAACGCGCTCACGATAGATCTCCTCGGATTTCAGCCTCGTCGAGGTCATCTCCGGCTGGAGGCTCATCCTGAGGAAAGAAGAAGCTTGAGTATTTTCAATTACTTTGCGAATCATTGAACGAAAGCGGTAAATATTGATATTTATCTTTCAACTAAAATCAGAAAAATAGATGTAAATAAGATATAAATAATAATAACGATAAAAATATAACTTAATAATGCTTGAGATTATTTTTTGGGGGAGGAAGACATAATATTTTGTCTTACATAAGACGTAATGCAATCTATTAGTGCAGACTGTAATCAAGTCTCTCGCCATACATTGATAAAGCAAGATAAACTTATGACTTGAATAAATACTATTTGATATTAAGAATAATATGTGCGACATCCACGTTGCAAACAGTTGATAAAGAACCTGTATATTTAAAAAAAAAGTTTTTTGCGGAGTTTTTCGTGTCTTTTCCTTACAATATATCAAGTTATACAACAGGTGGATCGGACCAATGACTTTGATTTCGCTGTCAAAGGGAAGACACAGCAATAGACGACACATGTCTGGACGTACACTTTTAATCAGAGTTTTAAAGAGCAACACAATGATATAGTATGCAAGTGAAAATGATATGGACACATCGTGATGATAAGTAAAGCAAAGCAAACGTTAGATCGTATTGTATCAATTCTTGTTTACAATAAATCGTTAGTCGAAAGTCAGAAGTTGTGCCATACATCATAGAATTAGGCAAATGTCATTTCTTACGATTTCTGATTAATTGATTTAATGATTCATGACAAGAACTTACTCATTTGCAACGATACAATGATTAATGTTGTAAAATACGAATAAATTTCGATTTTCACAACTTGTTTTATTAAATTTAAAAAATTATCTTTCTGTGATCATTATCTATTTATCTGAAATATTAAAGAATTATAAATTTGACTCTTAGATAATTATTCACGCGCATCTAAAAGTTCTAAAGATGCCACAAGACATCATTTTTATTTTTTAAGACATCATCTTTATTTTTTGTTTTAATCTTCTAAGATTCTGAGTTATTATTTTGCTATAGAACTTGTAAGAACTTATTAAAGGACAGTAACGCGCATAACGCGGTCAAATAATGCGAAGTAATGCAAAGTAATGTGTAAGTAATTTAAAAAAAATGCATGTATTGCAACAATGGAAATTTCTCGGTTTAAAAAATTTTTAAAAATTTTTGCTGGAAATTATATAAATATGATACATCTCATAAATGTGGATAATATATTAAAGCTGTTTGTGTCGATTAGGCATAATTTCCATAAGTATTCTTGACGCAAACCTTACAATGCTGATTTTTTTACTCATTTCGTAGAAATAAGATACTCTCTGCTCTTATTTCGTAAAAATAAAATACAATATATGTATATTATAAGAACTGAACGGAAGCTATTTTAGCCTGATTATTGCTTCCGTTTCCTGGTGCCTTTTAGGCAAGAAAAAAGATGAAGATGAAGGTCTGTTTTGCGATCTTGTTCCTGATATGCATTTTCGCTCACGCTGTGCATTTGCCAGGTAAGTTTGCGATAACTTGATAATTAGAAAGATATATTGCTGAGAAGAAGATATGCAAATGCTGTGAAATTAGAAGTGTATCGTATCATAAGTAGTGGAGCGGCTTAAAATTTGAAGAAGCTTCTGTCCTTTAAATAATCATTCCAAAAATGTTGTGAAGGCTAATGATGCTTCCAGCGTACGACGTCTCTCTACGATAAGATCTTATTTACATAGACAGCTGTTCGTTTGGCGGCAAGACTCTAATTTTGGGTCAACATACTCGTGGATGTTTACGCATTACTTGTTACCCGGAGGGTACAGTAACAATACTCGGGTGAGTTCTAATTTTATCTCTCAAATTAATCCTTCTTAAAGTATCTCCTCGTTACACCTGATGTAAAGATACGAGACTTTGTGATATCCTGAAAGAAAAAAAATCGTGTCGCTTTTAATTGATGCTTTCGATCGTTTAATTCTCTATTCAAGAAAGCCGATTATTACATAACGAGCTTTTGATAACCGGTTATCCCGACCTTCAACTTTGCGATTGATTGCAAATCATTTTTTACGAAATGCGCGACAATAATAATTGATACATGCGCGATTAATCATTCAAGTAAAAAAATAAAAAATAAAATTTAAAAAAAAAATAAAAAAATAAAAAAATAAAAATCTAGAAGAGTCTACTTGAGATTCTGATCCAGGAATAATGTGTTTTTTTCGTATAATGTTGAATATTAATTTGCCAAAGCTTTCAAATCCGCAAAATCGGTTACGAGAAAGAACTATTTATAGTTTCACATGCGTGACTTCCACTCTATTTGCGACGCAGAGAAAGTACATGGTTTCTAGAGCACGATTTATTTGCCAACAAATCAAAGAGACTTTGGCTTATTTTAGTTAATGCAACAAGATGATATTCTACTCGAAATAAGAGAAATTTTACATCTTTTTTTTCTAATAAATATAATAACACTAATGATATATATTTCTCTATTTAACAATAAATAAAATTTTCTAAAGTTCTACAAAAGTATTTATCTATTTTTAACTTTACTTTATTTATTTTCTGATCCTGTTGAATTTTGACGATATTCAATTATTATCATGTTGCTTTCTTAAGGTCTTTTCTTTTTTAAGATGTCCCTTACTCTACTGTCCGGAAGAGAATCAAATCGATTATCGCGACATGGATCCTAGCAAGCCTTTCCCAGACTGCTGCGAAGGACCAATTTGTAAGATAAAAAGGTCCTCTTAAAGGAACTCTTATATATAAGACCCTTTTTATATCAAATATTTTCGCAAAATAAAAATATCGCTCTCGTCTGAGCTTAAAAAGATACGAGATCGTCTCTTTCCTCGCTTGCCTGTTATTTATCGAACCTGCAAAAAAATCGAGATGACTCGCGCGCGCGCGATAATCACAACCGAATTTATCTACTTGCGTCCTGGTGCCTCTCGTCGCTCATACTATTTTTAGTTCGCATCATCGTTGCATTTCAGTTCACGATTCTTTACGTGTGACGAGTAACGGCAAAAACACTTTCCTCTCTTTATTCACTCGTAAATTCTGCAAAACTAAATAAAAAATATTAGCATTAATCCAACTAAATTGTCGCCCGAATTCTCGTTTGCTCGTGAAATTTCCCGAAATTAACGAGAAGCTGCAGTATTTTTCCAAAATAAAATAAAATAAAATAAAATTCTTACCTTGAAAAAAAGTGATATCTCTTTTTATATGAATAAATTCGGCTTAAATTCAAATCAACTGGAGAGTGCATCGACTTTTACGTTTTCTCTACTTGCCTTCCATTCTCTCGGAGTTGACAGATGACAGTTTCTCGAGCAAGAGAAAGTTCGCAGACCGACGTTTTGCGAAAAAGCTAGGTGTTGTTTTCATGGAAGTCACTTCGGGGTAAGATTTTTTAGATTTACTCGGTCGTCGTCGTTCCTCGAGATTGGACGGTGAGAGAGTCGACAACTGGCGACAGGCAACGCATATTCGTACTGAAGAAGCTCGCCTTGGATCGCTCGCGCGATATTTACTTGCCGTGCGGCAGCGCGCGTAATGGAACGTAACGTAAGGCGAGTGACTAATGTTTGGGTCATCGATTCAATGATACTATAAAGTACTTGGCACGCGTGTTGATTCCAGGAGAGAGAGAGAGAGAGGGAAAGAGAGAGGATGAGCTGGCACGCACGCCTGAGGAGAGCCGGAGAGACTGCAATATCTAAATAAATAATCCTCAGGAATCAAGAAGCCTCAGGTAGGATTGACCTCGACGACGATTCTCATTCCGCACGCACTCTGGATGCAACGTGAATACGCAATAAAGCCGCTATCTCTTTGTTTTAGACGCTGTCCTCCGTAAACGTCAGTATCATGTATCTTCGCATACGGTTCTATCTACGGGATGTAACTTGAGATTCTCAAAGAATTATTTAGTTCGACATTTGATGCGAGTAAATGCGCGCGATCGGTGATATTTTATATCTAAATTGAGGTAGAATTTTAATATCTGCAATTTAATCCAAGAGTTTAACGCGATAGTAATTGCTTTGTGAGGCAAATTCATTAATCAGCTGTCGTTTCAACTAAAGAAAGAAATAATCCTTCAATTTTATCAAGCAAGATATACTCACAGCACAGAATATTGGAGCAATATTATTAATACTGTTGTAACATTGCTGCAATGTTGTAATATTGCCGTAACATTGCTGCAATATTTTGTAATATTGCCGCAACATTGCTGCAATGTTGTAATATTGCCGCAACATTGCTGCAATGTTGTAATATTGCCGCAACATTGCTGCAATATTTTGTGCTGGATGGGTATTCAACATTCAAAAAAATTTCTAAAACGCTCTAAAAAATTATTAAATGGGAACGAAGAGAATGATAACTTGCCACAAACTGGATCCGACTGTGTTATCGGTGCTGGACGGCATATATACTCCGCTGCTGTTGTTGGTGTTTTCGGCCACTAATACGTTCTCCGCGGAATTTTCGGCCGGCGTGATTTGCAAACGGCGATCCGCGGCGCTATTGTCTCTCTCCGCAGACGCTAACTCGGCGTTGCTTTTTGTCACATCATCATAGTTTCCGGGCGCGTCGCTATCGGACGACGAGCCGGATGATTCCCGCCGTCGTTGCATTATCTGACTCGACAGTTTGCTCTCGACGTCCGATGATAAAATATTGCCGAGCACCGATTCCTGCAATTTATTTTAATCTCTATTAGCCCAGTGCATAGATTTTATTTTGATATGTAATTGCAATTTTAGTTTTTTTAAATTAGTGCAATTGATGTAAAAATATTTTTAATTATCAGTGGAACGCAAAAATATTAATGTGTAATTAACATTTTGATAAAAAAAAACATGTAACTTTGGAAATTTAAATTAAATTTATTAAATTGCATTAAATTTAAATTAAGTAAAATTTATTATTTATTTAAAATTTATTAAATTGCAAAAAAGTTTGTGTTCTGAAAAGTTATCGAATATAAATATCAATATGTTGTTAAAAATATTACAAGTCGACAACGTCACCTTTTTATTCGATTCCTGAATCGTATTTGTAGAAGATGACATATTCGCAGCTTTATGAGATTGCTTCTTGGGAATTCCAAAGAGATTCGCATCATCGTTTTCATCATCGTTGAACAAGCCCGAGGATGACATTGATTCTGCGTTGACATTGGATTCTGGTGTGCTGGTGGCGACTTTACCGGTTGTCCCCATGACGTTCAAGAATCTCTTCGCTGGAGGACGAATATTATCACCGATGGTGGGTTCTTTCGCGCGTTTCTTGACGATGTTCCTTGACGAGAAGATGTCCGAGTCATCGTCTGAATCGGCATCAGCAAACAGATCGTCGATCGCCGATTTTGGCTTCGTTGCTGAAAGCATGGATGAATTTAAAAAAAAAGTAAATTTATTACGAAACGAGAGTTTTACAAAAATAATGATACTTACAAACTATATTAATCGGTGGCGGTACATCAATACTAGGTGGTATAATATTGTTGCTCTTATAAGATTTGATTGGTTTCTTCTTCCACAGGTTTGCAGATACCTCATCATTAAAAAGATCCTTCTTGTCGTTGAATAAATTATCTGAATTATCGTTAAATATATTTTCATCCTTTTCCGATGCACATAAATCACCTAATAAAGAGATTATCGAACCTTGTAAATATTTTACTTATAATTTTCATTTTTATTTTCGTGATAAAAATTGTTAAACGCATACCTTTAAATCGATTGATTGACGACTCACTGGCCTCATCTACAACAATAGGATTCTGTGCTTGGCGAACAGTACCTAATCGTTTGGCCAACTCTTCTGCAAAATTAGGCTCCGTTTCGTTTGACGTCTGTAATAGAAAATAATATATAGACTCGGCTGAAAAGTTTTAGAAGGTAAAAATATAGAAGGTAGAAAAATTTATGATCAATTGATTACCTTTGATACATTGTTAGGTGTAACAGATTCCGAAGCAGAATTTATATTATTTTGAGAAATTATATCCGCCTTGTTGTTCATGTAAGGTGCATTACTTGAATCATTATAGTTGTCCGAATCGCTAGAGGACGATGACAATCTCGCTATATTTATATCCGGATTATGTCGGCTGTTAAACATCTTTTGCATACTCGCGTCCTCCTTTTCGCTTTCCGATTCGTCCCTTTCTTCGTCGGCCTGTTCGGATTCGCTGCTGCTGCTCTCTAAACCTATCTTATTCGACGCCGTCCACTTGTCAGATCCAATAACGTATGGTAGGGGCCGATCTTGATAGGGGTCATTGGGCCCAACAATGACACTGTAACCCAACGATAGGATAATTTAGAATAAAAAAAATGTTATATATATAGCAAATAATGGCACATTGTGATATACCTGAACACTACTGCACCGCCTTCATCTTCCTCTTCGCTGTCGCTACAAGCTACATCCATTACTTTGTACTTTTCATCCATTATATTTAAACCTTGCTTAACACTCTCGCTTATACTGGCTAAGAGATTCTCTGGTACTAAATCCTGAGTCTTTATCTTCTCATGAAAATTAAGAAAAATTTATTTTATTTTGGATATTAAAGAATGGACTTTTCACAGATATTAATATTAATATAATTAATATTAATATAATATAATATTAACATTATATTAATATTAATATAATTAATATTAATTAATATATACATATTGATATTAATATTAATATAATATTAATATAAATATTAACTCCTTGAAACACATATATACTTACTTCTTGCTTCTCAGAATTTTCCTTAATTTCTATGTCATCCTCTTGAACACGACTTTCAATAAATTGAGTATTGGCTAGCGCCAAAGAAGTATTAGTAACATTGTCTACTAATATCCCTGTTTCTTTTAATTGTGTCGTTAACGTATCTAAAGCAGCTTGAGTTTTGTTGGTTCTAGACATCAGATTCTGGAATTTTGTACAAGTTACAAAAACATAAGTAAATCAAAGACGCAAAGTAAATCGTACCTCAGAAAATTGTTGAAGATGCTTGAGAAGGCCGACGTCACCCGCCAGACTCCACTCCCTCCTCTTCTTCCTCATCTCTTCCGTGGTCCAAGGATGATCCCATGACTTGTCTATACCGTCTGACGATTCCTGTCACACGATGAAATAAAGAATCAATCAAAAAACATTTCATTTCTAGTCGCAATAAAAAATCTGAAGAAAAAAAATATCATTATCAAATGAAATATGTATATCAACAAGGTACAAGTTTACTGACTTATTAGACGCAATTAAATTTAGGAAAAAAAAAAAGAACGATTCTTTGACGAAGATCCGTGAAAGAGACTGCGCAACCGGATCGAGTGACCTTCCGCAAATCGCCTAAAACAGGTACCCCTATTTACACCTGCTAACCTAAAGCAAGAGCAAACGTCGGAGTTTCCTCGCGTATCTCACTCACCATGTCGAGCAACTCTTGTCCGCGTCCAATACACGGAGAAAGCGACGGAAACTTTCCCTCTCGCGATCACATTTAAGCGAGTCGGCCGAGGAAAACCGTGCGCGAGCTCTCCTTATCGGGACTCGCGCGAGAAGGGGAGAGGAAAAAAAAAGAGACAGAGAGAGAGAGAGTAAGAGAGAAATGCCCGCACCGCGAGCGGATTATCGGAGCAGCGTGAGCTTTCGGAGCTGTCACAAGTCGGCGCCAAGAGCGGGTGATAATCCTCGGATATAAACATCCCCATCTCTCCCTCTCTCTCTCTCGCGCGCGCGCGCTTTTTCGCGATTACGTATATAGCACAGAATATTGCAGTAATATTGCTGCAATATTACCGTAATGTAAAAGTAATATTAAACTAACCAATAATATTATCCCATACAGCACAGAATATTGCAGCAATATTATTAATATTGTTGTAACATTGCAATATTGCTGCAATATTACTGTAATGTAAAAGTAATATTAAACTGTAACCAATAATATTATCCCATACAGCACAGAATATTGCAGCAATATTATTAATATTGTTGTAACATTGCAGCAACATTGCAATATTGCCGCAATATTACCGTAATGTAAAAGTAATATTAAACTGTAACCAATAATATTATCCCATACAGCACAGAATATTGCAGCAATATTATTAATATTGTTGTAACATTGCAATATTGCTGCAATATTACTGTAATGTAAAAGTAATATTAAACTGTAACCAATAATATTATCCCATACAGTACAGAATATTGCAGCAATATTATTAATATTGTTGTAACATTGCAGCAACATTGCAATATTGCCGCAATATTACTGCAATGTTACAATAATATTAATAATATTGCTGCAATATTAAACTGTAAAAAAATAATGCCGTCCGTGGACATGGAATAAAAGAGACCCAACAAACACTAAACAACAGTTATATAATTGTTAGTTACATGTTATATAACAGTTACATAACATGTTACAGTTATATTGTCGAGTGGAAAATTACAACTAACAGTTATACAAATCTGCGACATAAATATTTTTTCATAAGAATTCCGTTGAAATATGTGCATGATTATAAAATTGATGGTTATAAAAGAGAGAGGTAATAAAAATTTATCTTCTTTTCAATCACTCTCTTCCCCTTCTTATGTCCTTCCAAGTGCAATCATAAAAGAATAAGAGGTTTTCAATTAATCGAATAAGAAGTGTAAATAATTTACTCTCCTTGTTTTCGAACAAAAAAAAAAGGGGAGGAAGAAAAAAAAACACTCGATTAATCCAATCATATTTATTATACATACCTGTAGAGCGCCGTCAATTTAGCGCGCGAGGAGGAAGAGAAGGAGAAGGAAAAGAGGGGGAGGGCGAGAGGGGGACGAGGCATTATTTTGTTCCGCGTTCCGGGAAAACGGAATGGAAGCGGACCGCGAGCGGCGCCGCCAGATGGCGGCGCGCGCATCTCGCCCGCCCCCTCCCTCCGTCCTCCCCCTCCCCCGCCTCCGGATTGTTTGTCAATATCCTCCCCTCCTCCCTCCACCTCTCCGACCTCCTCCTCTCTCTCTCTCGCGCGCGCGCGCACGCGCGCTTTCTCTCTCTCTCTCTCTCTCTCTCTCGACGCGATCCCCGGGTCCCCGGGATCCCCGCGATTTTTCCGCTCGTCGTCGTCGACCGACGCTGGATTGGAATGCGCGAGCGAGTCCTGCGGACACAGTAATACACACACACACACACACACACGCAGCAGCAGCAAACACACATATATACGCACGTGCACGCATATATTTGCGACGATGCGCCGACCGAGTCCATGTCCATCTGTTTGGCCGTTGAGAGGATGCGTCGTCCCGTAATCGCGTCACCGGCGTGACTCGAGGAGGAATCGAGGTCGCTGCTCCGGGGGGGAACCAGCTAGCGCGGGGAGGGGGGGAACAACGCACCAGGAGAGCGTGTGCTCCGGATACGCGCGTCTACCGGACCAGGTTGAATGCGAGACCGAGGATCATCGGGATCGACTATACGACCTCGTTCTGGCGAGAGGATCTCTCTCTCTCTCTCTCTCTCTCTCTCGATCTTGGGTGAAAAAAATATAACGAGAGTCGCGTGACACGCACAAGACCTCGACGACGACGGGAGGAGGAGCAGGGAGCGGGTGCGCGATCGTGTGCGACCGAGTTCTCGCTGTCGGTGAACGTCGAGTGTAAATAATGTGAGTTGTCTCCTTGGACGGATGACGAGGTCAATCATCTGTATCGATAAATAAAGGCAACGGCGCGTCGACTGTTCAATTGTTAAATTGTCGTGGACCCTCGAAGGAGTTGCCGAATTTTCCCTCGTGCACTTTTACGGAGACTCGCATAAACGAGGAGTCCAAGTTCATTCACGTGTATCTCTTGAGTTCGTTGAGTTAAAGGTACAGACTTGGAGCGAAGTAATTGTCTCTTGCGGAAGAGATGTTTGTTGCGTCTCCAAGGTATCTACTAGCTTATCTCTTCAGGCTCTTCTGCCTTCGTTCAGCCAATCTTTCAATCTGAACATGTACCGAGAAAATGCTGATGCCTCTATGAACGACACTCGTTATAATATATTAAATATAGAGCAGTTATTTTTATATAAGAAATTTATGTTGCTAATTTTGTTGCAGATACCCTGGAGGAAAATGTGTAATGTCAGAGTGATACAACGTAGAGACATAGGTGGCCAATATAGAGCAATCGAGTATAACAGACTCTTGTGTATCTCGCTTAGTTGATGTATGGAACACTGTCTTAGATACTTGTCTAGCACTTTTATCGCATATCCTTAGTCTCGCTCTGTCGAAAAATATCCAGTGTTCATAAAACCGCGAAATTTAATGAGGCTGAAGGTGCCTCAAAAGAGGGGAAACTTTCTTTTGAGAAGGTACAGCGTTCTACGATTGACTGCAACGAACAATGAACCATTCGGGAAGCGGAAAACGTCAGGCGAAGGTTCTGGAAGAAAATTATTGGGACTGCAGTGTCTGCACTTTTAGGAATACAGCGGAAGCATTTAAGTGCCTCATGTGTGACGTCCGCAAAGGAACCTCTACGCGGAAACCCCGCATAAACCCCCAATTAGTAGCTCAACAGGTCAGTTTGTATGCAATAACACTTTATATATTAATATATTGCATTTTCAGACTAATTTCTATGCAGATGAACTATGCAAATATCTTTTATCATTGAAATAAATCTTGCTTTTTTAATCTTCTTCCTATTGTTAGCTCAAAGTCATCTTAGATATCGGTAAATATTAATTGATCAACTCGTACAGGTTGCGCAGCAACAATATGTGCCACTTTTGAAACCAGGCAAGAAGGAAGGGAGCGGTGGTGGCGGTGGTGGTAGCACGACCAGCGGCGTCAAGGAAAAGGAACGCAAGATGGACAAGCCGAGGCGCAAGAACAGGCATCCGCCACGTCTGAAAAATATCGACCGCAGTACTGCGCAAACGAACGAGGTGACAGTCAACAATGTCACCGTCACTATCACGGAGTACAAGCCCAAGGTGAAGAAGGGCTCGGACCAATCGAGCAACGCGAGCTCCGAGGGCGGGAGCCAACACGATTCCAGTCAGGACTCGAGAAACCTCGATGTAGGAACCGACGCCTAGTTCAATGTGCTAATGTTACATATGTGTGTACGAATTATTCTAATTAATACACTGTACGACGTATGTATGTCAATCTTTATTTGGTCAACCGTCGTCATCTTCTAGACCAAAAAGCGACCATTGTTGACTCTCGCTTCTCGCTCGTTTGTCACTTACGCATCGTCGGATTATCTGATGAACCCAATGAGGTCAGACATTTTATGCTATCAATGGAGAATATTATTGACTACACGCATGATTTGTATATCGCCAGTTTAACAGTGAAAGGAAAACAAGAATATATATTGTATTGTATATCGCATCGGTTTAATTGTTGCGCGAAGTGGACGGATTGAATAATTCGCATCGTTAGCGGGAAAATTGTACTTAAAAGCGCTTACTTTACCGATATCGATTTTCTATTCTTTAATATTTATTAAACTTATTTAGCATCTCTATCAATATGGCATAGATTTTAGATTTATAAATGTGTAAAAAGGGAAAGCAAATTGTAAATATCTGATGCAACATTGTCAGTCAAACATGAAATTTTACCAGCCATTGTTGACATAATAATGTCCTCGACTGTCATTGAATTTTTACGAGACCACTGCCAGAAAGCGTGTCGTGTTATATTCGAAATTCGTTAACGAACCTAACGATACAATCAATGATTGCGTATTAATTTTGCTTACGATAATTACCAGCGTTACTGGCACTGGTATATATATTTTTTACCCTATTCCAGTTTATCTAATAGATAAATTTCCCTCGAATGCATATATTTTATCCAGTTCCTTTGATTAATTTTTTAATTGTATTTTTCCTTTCGCGCAGTTGAATTTGCTAGAAGTTGATTATGTCTGAAAATGTTAAGTGTTTTTGAAAACATTTAACGTTTCTCAAAATGTACAGATTTAATATCAATTTTCAACAGTGTAATATATACTCGTATCTCGTACTGAATATTTAAAAAAACGACGCTTCCTGAGAAAATCTTATTTCTAGCAAATAAGCGATTTAAAGATGTAAAATAAAAATTATATCGCGTTATATCCATCGTTTAAAAGTGTGGATATATGCGCAGATATAAAAAGAATTTTGAACATTTGTGTAACTGCCCGAACAAGAAATCGACAGATCTTATATTTATTCAAAATTGAATTGCACTTGCTATTGAGCAAGTCCAATGACCATGGGAAAAAAAGTTTGCAGTCTAAAATTATAAAATAGAAAGGGAAGAGTTGTGTAAGAAGAAATTGTTAATATTATTAATTATGCCACCGTGATCATTGTAATACAATTCTGCATTAAGAAATGAAAGTAACTATAGGACTTTGTCAGTATCAGACTAAGAGATATAATTAATAGACGAATTTGAAAATTGTATATACTCGAATAACGAATAATATCACCTAAAGACGCATTGTAAAAAATTCTCACAATTGCCTCCCCCCCTGTCCGGCCAATTTGCTTTGAATTCTTAATTAAACAAGTCACGTTGCATAAAACTTGTAGCTTTTGCAGATGTCTAATTGTTAAATAATCAGGTAATTATCAGATAGCTACAAATAATAATTATCAGATAAATAAAATCAGATAAAACCACTTTTACAAAGAGAAACGTGTGCATCAAATATTTTTACAAATTTGTGGGATCATATAAGTTTTACAGTTTCCATCTTACATGTAATCTGCTTGTCTCTATACGATACAAATATATTCTGTATATTTTAAATGGAACATGAGAGAGAATTCAAAGTAGAACGTATTTTCAAGTTTATACTAAATTTTTAAATTCTATATAACAATGTTTTTTCAAATGCATCTTTCAGGATTTTTTGTAGTTCCTTCAAGAGAATAAATAAATGTTCTTGTCCCTACATCATCACACATGATATTGTAAATTAAGAACCTATTTTATTACAAGTAATTTCTTTTAATACACAAGCTCTATATAATGTTACATCGATTACTCATCGTACTTGATCAATGGTCGAGTAAAATACTGTCAGTTATTCTCAACAAAGATGTCACATTGTACAAGACTTAATATTCTTGACAAATAATCGGCATCTTAACATTATATTGTTAGCAGGGAAACAATAAATCACATGTTTTGAGAAACAAATATGAGCATATTTTAATATTTAATTATCTTATGAGACACATATGTACATGTATGAATCTTAATGTGCCATAAAGATGTACCTTAAGTTTTCTTTTTCTCTTTTCTAGCTTGATGATGGCAGACTTTCAATTTCCATGTCTTCTATGTCGTTGGTGACGTCCCCTAGCTTCTGCTTGAATTCCGAGTTTCCAGCCACGAAATTCTGTTGCACTGTCAATCAGCATATTAATTAATGCAAAGAAGCCAACACGAATGCATATAAAAAATATTTATACACATACCTATAGGAATCTCCCTAAGATCTATCACTTGAAGATTGTGTGCTTTATTATCCCCGCCAGCGATAAATATAAATTGGTTATTCGGGTTTACTGCAAGACATTGAATAGCACCTAAATTACTCGATTGTTCCCATACAAGAGTAGGGGTCGTGTGCTTGAGAAGATCCCATATCTTCATTACACCATCGTTTGAACAAGAAACTAACAGACCTCGACACGATGTGCAAAGACCTGCAAAGAATATTAGATGGGATTTCTGGAATTTAGAAGGAACTGTGTAAATTAATCTTTCTTGTAAACAAAGAGCTATTTACCTGTAACTTCTTTTTCGTGAGCTTTGATTTGCCATACTAGCTTATCTCCTCTTACATCAAAGTATTCTATGTAACCATTATTTGTGCTGACCTGCAAACAAATACAGTCATCACAGATCTAAAGATAAATGATAATAGAATATGTACAAGATACGTACAATGCAATAATTTGGATCATTAGAATCCCACAACACCCTCTCCACTTCTCCCGATGCCTTCCAGCTTCGTACAAGTGTTTCCTCCTTGCAGTCGAATACTCTTACTAATCTGAAAGGGAATTACATATAGATATATCTAGATAAATATATTTACAATAATAATCAAACATACTTGTCTGCACATCCTGTCAATAATCGATGAGTTTCCTCTGGATGCCATTTCAGAGCTTGTACTTTCTCATTAAATGAATCTAATTTAGTGACAGGTTTGCAACTTTCCAAGTCCCACAATAAGACCGTTTCATCAACCGAGCCGCTAGCAAGCACATGTCTGAAATGAAATATCTTTTATAGTTATTATAAAATCAAGTATTTTATTAGACACATTTTTTGAGGATTAAAAATACTAACGTATAATTCCGATTCCATGCTATATCTAGAACTGCATCTCTGTGGCCAACACGTTTTTGTCTCTTTTTTTTATTCGGTTTACAGCCTAATTTATAGGCTGGTTCTAAAGAATCTATCAAATCCAAGTCCCATATCTCAATTATGGGAGTCATGTTGCCAATTGCACATAAATTTCCTGTAAAAACGAGTTAAAAAAATATATATACAGGGTATCAGGGCAATCTCTTCCCAAAAAAGCTCTTGTAGCTTACTTCAACCATAAAATATCTAGTAAAATATTCATTTTTCGATTATCTTACCTTAACAATTTTATGTACAAAATAATGAGAGGGATCAATTGGTGTAAAGAAAACACATAATTGTTTCGAAAAAAAATGTAATTGTTAATTGCAAATTACATATTTTTTCTTCGAAACAATTATGTGTTTTCTTTACACCAATTGATTCCTCTTATTATTTTGTACATAAAAGTATTAAGGTAAGATAATCGAAAAATGAATATTTTACTAGATATTTTATGGTTTGTGTAAAATTAAGAGATTATTTCAAGCCTCATAACTCGAAAAATACTCAATGAAAAAATACTTTATTATAGTGTTTTGAAAAGCTCTCGAGGTAAGCTACAAGAGCTTTTTTTGGGAAGAGATTGCCCTGACACCCTGTATATATATTTATATTTTTAATGAAAAATTAACAAATATTTATAGTCTAAATATTTCTCGTGTTTCTTTAATGTGTCTAAAATGTATCTAAATTCAGTGCATCTACATTGTACTATTCCTACTCACCTGGTTTTATATCTGCAGAGTCGTAATTGAGCCATTCTATACATAATGGAAATGAAGGTAATAATATATCGTGATGGCAGTAAAAGGAACCTTCCCTTTCGTTATGTACTGCAATTATTAATTGCCATAAATTAGCAAATCTATGTAAAATTATCTGGCTTTAAAATATTGGATGGATTTAGTATTTTTATACAAACCAAATACTTCCAAGATGCTAGCATCGTTTTCAACATGGCCAACCAGCACCAGATTGTCATCAGGCTTGATAATATCATCCTCCTCTTCCGAATCCTCATCATCATTTGTTATAAAAGGATCTTTTCCATCCGTTCCACCAAAGCTGGCTAAGCTGGAGATGGCGCAATACATATTGCCACCTGCAAAACCGAAATAAACATTGTTATTTATTAAATTATAGACATTAGTCAATATCATTCGATTAATTTCCTTACTTTCATCATCGTAGCCTTGAAAATTGTATTCATCAACGCCAGCTTCAGGAAACTTTTCTGTCTTTTTTGTATCCGATTGCGAAGTTGTTGCCTCTTCATCAGAATCTTCATCTCTGTAAAAATTGTTGCAGACAATTTTCTCAATAAATAAATATAACATACATTAGATATATTATTACATACTCTAAAGCAGATTGTGTCTTCCTTATAATCTTTTCGAGCTCGTCGGCCTTTAATTCGACCTGAAAATAATTATGCAAAATATGCAATTAAATTTTTATATTTTTTGATAAACAGTTTTTTTTTTGATAAAAGATAGAAATATGATTGGGCTATACTAACTTTTTCAGGAACAGCTGCGGCGACGCCTCTTTTCACCCACGTGGCACAGGATATAACATTCATTTTCCTTGAAAAAATTCAAACGTTTCAAATATCAAGGTTTAAGCTGCTTTTACAAAAGTCAGGGTTAGGTGACAGCTCGCTCCGCACGTGGTTTTTCACGGAGATGAGAGATCTGTTCCTTACAGATGAAATCTAGTGCAGTCAGTTCAGCTCGTGCAGCTAAAAAGAACAGGACTTACAGCGCAGGCGC
Source organism: Camponotus vicinus (assembly GCF_025532165.1). Taxonomy (NCBI): domain Eukaryota; kingdom Metazoa; phylum Arthropoda; class Insecta; order Hymenoptera; family Formicidae; genus Camponotus; species Camponotus vicinus. The sequence continues at coordinate 6,781,171 of NW_028141950.1, forward strand.
AACAGGAGATTCGGCGCATGCGCGGCTAATGTTACATCAGCTGATCAGCATCTGGCATCTCTGTCAACTGTCAACGATACCGGTCGACAAGTTCTGCGATTGTTAAGGGAATAAGGTGAATTATTATTATTATTATTTCCATTTATTTAGTTAAAACACCTCTTTACGAAATTTTCGCAATTTCCTGCTGACGATTATCGAGTAATCGTAAATCTTAATTTCGCGCTTTGCGAAGGTTATGCCGGTTAGATTAGGTTAGGTTCTTCACGTGGATATCGACGAGAAAGAAAGAATGGACGAGGCAGTCACCACGAAGCCCACGTTTAAACGCACTTTCCCCCAGCGAATCTACTGCGTGGAATTGTCGCCATACGAGTGGTCGCAGCATTTGATCGCCATCGCCCTCTCCAAGGAAATTGTCATCTCTACTGTCAGATTTCAGGTTCGCGTCAAGACTTTTACTGTGCGATTTGATTAGGAAATTATCCAGTGTGATAAATGTCAAAAGAAATAATTTTTATGTAAAAGAAAATGTTATATAAATGTTATATAAATATTATATAAATGTTATATAAATATTACATAAATATTATATAACTATTATATAAATATATAAATGTTATATAAATATTATATAACTATTATATAAATATTATATTGCATACAATTGTAACATTATATAGAAAATATTGTAATATATAATTTCAAATAACAGGATGAAGATGACACAGTGGAGGACATGGTGCTCCAGCCTATCAAAACGTTTCACCATGATAGCAGAACTCACGCAATCGCATGGAGTCCAGAAACCTCCTTGAGTGTCGTCCCCAAGATTCTCATGTTTTGCGTCGCTGGCGCGGATTTTAAGATAAGATTGTACAATAGCGATTTAAATGACACCAATGTGTACGAGGTAAGAATTGTTTGTAGAATGATATTTACAGCTTTGCGAAATTGAATGCGAATGACTAAATGTTCTAAAGATTTTAGAAGGGCACAAAGATTATACGAATGCAATTTCTTATGAACCAGAGGGTGAATTGCTAGCATCGGTTTCCGATGATCATACATGTAAGTTGTGGGCAGTTAAAGAGGATCAGAAGTGCGTGTCCACATTTTTCTTGACATCGCCTGGTACCAGTGTATGTTGGCACAATGAAGAGTCTGGCAAGCTTTTAGTAGCGGAAAAGAATGGCTTAATACGCATGTACAATGTTAGAAGCCAGCAAGCGATTATGTCTCTCGATTCTGGGGCTGTCCCCTTGATTGCGGCAGACTGGGCACCAAACCCTTTAAAAGTTGCATCGATGGCTGCCGGAGAACTATTACTTTGGGACGTATCTAGACCGAGGTAATGAAAAATTTAATTTAAAAATTTTTTCTGAGTACACATACATACTTTTTTCGTTAAAATTATTTTTTCCCTACTTTCGATCTTAGTCGTCCCCTTGAAGAGCGAACGCTTCACCTAGAAGGTGGTTTAGCAGTGAAATTCTCACACACAAATGAAAATCTGATCGCGAGCATCGGTTGGCCAGATAATTTGTTGAAAGTTTTCAATTTTAAATCCAAACAGGTGATATTGTGTGGGAAGGTAAAGTTATTCGGCGGTATGACTTGGCATTATAAATTGCCTTATATCTGTGCAGGAAGTGATAGAGACGTATGTTTCTGGAGAGTGAATGTAAATTAAGACACATTAAACAATTGCTTTTATATTTAAAAAGAGGAATCTCTTTTCAATTTTTTATAAGATAAGAATTTTCAATTTTTTATAAGAAAAATTTTTTATATAATTTCATTTATATTCTTCACTCTTTCTTGTAAACAAATTATTTTTAAAAAATTACAACTGTTAGGATACATTAGTAAAAGGATTAATACTTTTTGAAAAAAAGTTTCACATTTAATAAAAAAATGTATTTTTGTAAAATGTACTTTATAATAATCAAATTTACATGCAAAAAAGGTATAAAAGTAAGTTTGTATTACACCTGATCACTTATAGTGATATAAAACTATTAATGTATTCTACTGTTCTTTATAGTTTATACAAGCTAATGGAATAAAAATTTATGATTCTATTGTTTAAATAAAGATAATAGCTGATGGAATATAAATTTATGATTCCATTTCACATTGTTCCGATATATTCTCGTCTATATTTTCTTGAGATGTATTCTCAAGCATTTCTGACGGATTTCCTTTTAATTCAAAAGGCTTTATTTCTTTTTCTTTGACTAACTTGACAAACTTATCTAAACCTTGTGAAAGTAGAAGTTTATTAGTATCATCATTTAATTTGTTGGTAAGTAAATAAGCTTTATCGTAGACGATTTTGGGATCCGGCATGCAAACTCGTTCTTCTTTGAACTTGATTTCATCAAACTTCAGTTTTTCAATCTCGTCCTTAATTCTTTTACAATTGTTACTTTCGGCATCAACTGCAACATTTAAAGTAAATTATACGTATAAAAGAGATACATATATACATATATATTATAGAAAAATATAAAAATGATAAAAAATACTAAAAAAATACTAAATTGACAAATCTCAACATACTATATATAATTGTATGCTAGTTGCATACAAGTTTTATAAATTAAAAAAGAAAATACTAACACAAGAGAGTCAAAAGTTGATTTCCCAGTTGACGAAGTTTAGGAATCTTTTCTTTATAAGACAAGGTTGTTTCATTTATAGCATCGTCCAATAATTCCAATATCAATTGCGTAAATTGCGTTTCTTCCTCGACTGATAATCGACTGAGAGTCGAATAATTCAGCAGCAAATTCAAAAGACCGACGCATAAATAAGCGCGTATACTTTGCGATATGGGATGATTGCTTTTCGCGTAAATGCTGCCTTCGTCTGTTGGTTTCCTAATATCCAATTTCGCGAGAATGTGAATTAAGAGACTTTCAGTCGTCACCGTTCCATATTCGACTGCCATTTTCTCGAATTCGAACACATCACCTAATATCGCTGCTATATGTTTCAATTGAGTCTCTTTTGCGTCGCATGTAGCCGCTATAGCGATCCGATAGCTAGCATTCAATTGCATCTGAAAACGTTATTTTAATTAATTATATAAATATTATTATTACATAAAATTATATAATTATATAAATATATAAAATTATATAATTATATAAATATATAAAATTATATAAATTATATAAAATTATATAATTATATAAATATATAAAATTATATAATTATATAAATATTATTATTATATAAAATTATTACATCAATATTTTAGTGCATTAATTAAATATTATATACAAATATTAACATATTACAAATATTAAATATATTATATAAAAATAATATCAAAGATATTGTTGTAATATTGAAAGAATGTTATTTAAGAAAGGACGTCTGTTTTATCTGTTTCCGCTTCTCTCTCACCATTGTATCCTTTGCTTCATTCCGAAAAGTGTTGGTATTTTCATTCTTGCACAAAATAGCATAATAAGAAGTGTCATATTTCATTTGGAGAGTCTGTAATGCTCCATGTTGTTCCTTCCTTTCCAACCAATTTCGCATCAAATCAAGCTTATTTTGTGTTTTATACGTGCTCATAATTGCCTCATGAGCATCAATATGCGCATTCAAATACTACAGATGTACAGAAAATTTTTAATGTTTCATAAATTTATAGATAATTTATACATTAATTTATATGTATACATTTACCTGAATCTGTCGAAGATTTGTGATGAGGGAACGCGCTTTTGCCCACTCCGATTTGACAAGAGAACGTGTTACCGCGTCCATAATTAAGGACAAACCATATCCCTCGTCACCGCTTAGAAACGCTAATTCGGATGCTACCTCCAAGGAATATATGTCTTTTCGACGAGCAAGAATTTTCGCCGCCTTATCAAACTGTTTTAATTCTACGCGGCTGACATATGCAACATCAAATATTAAAAATTAAAAAAAAAAACAGGAACTCTTCAACTTTATTAATTACCTATGTTATGCAAATATTGTCTCATGTATTGTCATATATAAAATTAATTATCCTACCAATGAGCTGCTTGTTCCAGTTGACCATTGGAAGCACTCCAGTCTGACCATGATTCCAATATCTTTGTCAAAAACGAATCATTGGAATCTAATCTGCATCTCGCAAGCACATAAGCCTCCTTATACATATTAGCTTGTAGAAATGCATCTATGGCTTCATAAATTTTGTGTATACAAAGTAAATATGACACTGCTTTCTCCACATTGCATTGGTTTATTAATTGGTGCGCGTACGCTTCGCACATCTCCCTCCACATTCTGTAAAATTGCATGGTCAATATTTATAACATTCTTTTTTATATTCTCTTAATTATGTGCAGAAAAAGTATTCGTGTGTACTTCATGGAAACCTGAGGCGCGAGCGATACCAGAAAATCATTTAGGTGTTTATCCTTGGCTGCGCATATCAGATTGTTTTCCAGATTTTCGCACCACATATTCATCTCAGTGATGGAATTTAAATTACTTTGTGATGATTCTGCAAACAAATAATTAGTAATTAAAAATAAATTATTAATAAAAAATTCGATTACAGACACAAAACATGTAAGACTCAACTTACTTTCCTCGTTAATGAGTTTCAAAAGATGCTCTTTTTTAGAAAACAGCGATAGGTTTGTAATGTCATTTTCTTCTTGTTGCTCTTCTTCTTGTTGATTATCTCTTATATCGTTTATGATAAAATTTAAAATATGATTTTTTACTCTGGATTTGTCGTTTATCATTTTATTGTACTCGTTAAAATATGTACGTCTCTCTTTTTTCTTTACTGGCGCTAGTTCAAACTCTGCAATAACGATATAATCTCAATATAATTATGTGGAGACTGATTGTATTTAAGAAATTCTACTATGCAATTACTTGTATATGTGACAGATTCATTATCTGACATTGTCGGATTATTCTCTCCGTTCGTTTTGCTTTTTGAGCTTTTCTTCTGTGACTTTTGCTTCTTCTTCAAAAATTTGATATCGGAAATTTGCTTCGGCGACTGCTCTGCTAAAGTATAATCCCATATGCGTAACATAAAGTCCGACGATCCTGTCATTATCAATTGCGGTTTAAGGGGACTCCACATACAACATAGCACGGGTCCGTCGTGACCTATGTATGTGCCCATCAACTCCTTCTTTTCAACGTTCCAAACCTAGAAAATAATAATTGAATACTTAAATAAATAATCATGTGTACATATCTGTGTATTCTTATTTTTTTGTATGATTAAGAATGATTTTTCAGATAATACTTGATATATGCAATAATATATTTTTAAAGTATCAATTCTAAATTTCACACAATAAATTTAATAAATTTGAATTTAATAAATGACACATAACAAGATATAAATTAATCAATAAATGAGTCTAGTTGTTTAAACTACTGCTATATAATTTGCTATATATTTGACCTGTGCGACATTGTCGTAACTACCAGACACTAAGTATCCGCTGACGTGCGGACTCCAAGCAAGGCACACCACTTTATCGATGTGTCCGTTTAACGTTGCTACCATTTTGTACAATTTGCGTTCTTCATTATTGTCTTCTTCCTCATTACAATCCTCGGGATTCGCCTCTATTTCTTTTATCAGTTCTGACATATCACAAATTATTATATTCGAATCGAAGGCAACTGCCAAGTAGTTGGCACTTGACGATATCCATTCATCTGTTGAAGTACTGTCGGGATGCCACGCTAAGCAATTCACCATAGACCTTAAAATGTGTATCGTGCTGTTGCGTTTCCTCAGTTTTTGATCGTAAAACATAATTGATCTGAAAGAAACATCCATGTATTTGATGCAATTAATTTAATCATCTTTTAAAATATAAATATATGACTTATACCCATTTTCTAACGCGATTGCTAAGCACAAATTGGATTTCCAAGCAAATTCCGTGCATCCTTCCATGATTATGGACATGGGGTCTAAAATATAAATTGCGATAAGAAAACAGTGATAAAATTGCGAGTTTTACATTAACATCTTACCGCCGTGAGGCGCAGATTTCTTGTGAGCTACTAATTCTCCTTCTGCACAGGAGAACAAAAAATATTCCGACTCAAATTTAGCCCATTCAAGCTTGTAAACAGTATTTCTATGATACTGCCTGTACAATATAGGTGGTTTATTAGTTCCAATTGCGTCAAATACACCAATGCGACCCTCTGAAGTACCAAAAGCTACCGTGGATTCATCATCAGGAAACCATGATACCTGAAACATTTGCACGATATCATTTGATACTTCTCATAAAAAATTCTCTTAAAGAATTAACTTTAAAATAAAAACTTAAAATGTTTTTTACCGCTCTAATCTTTCCTCTTATCTTTTGCCAATGTGAAACAACATCAAAAGTCTTTGTGTGAGGCTCAGACAAGTTCCACAAACGCAACATCGCGTCTCCAACGCCAAATACAATACGTGAAGTATCGATGGGACAAGCTGCCATGCAATAGACGAATCCTCCTTGCGTAGGAATCTTATATTCCAGGGTCGCCGGTTTGGAAGGGTCGCTATTTTGTTTACAACATATAATCCAGCGATCTTGTGCTAAGGTCCAAACCACGAGTCTAAAATGTTACGTGATAAATTTCAATGTTTTTATATCTCATCGTAATTCATAAAACGTTTACTCACTCAGACTTTGTCCTCCAATTATCAGATATTTTATCGTTTTTGGGTACAGGAGCTATGCAAAATAATCCTCTGCTGTGATACGTATGGAATAAGTTGGGATTGTTTTTGCTTGTAGAAAGATCCCAAGAGAGAAGTTCACCCCAAAGAGAAGAAGTTAAAAGCACTTTAGGTTCCACCCAACACACTGCAATCCAAGTTCCAGTCGTAGTGCCAAGTTTGCCTTTGTGACAGGAATTAGGGAATGGCATGTTTGGTATACTTATCATAGTCTCATATCTACCATCTCCACCAGCTCTCCAAATGAACACAGTTCTGGACATAAAAGGAAAGAACACAAAGAAAATGGTATGAATATAACAATAATATATTGTTTTAAATGTTATTTGATTATTTTTTTCTCATAAAATACTTACATATATATTTCATATATGTAATTAATTCAATACATAAATAGAATATCAAAATATTATGAAAATTTTGTCTTACCGGTCTTTTGCACCGGAAGCTAAGAGTAAATCTTTCTTATTATTTCCACTCAAAACATTTACATCTGAAGGACACCAAGATAAACTGACTATTTCCTCATTGTGTCCCCTCAGTTTGTATAATATTGTTTCTTTTTGAACAATATAAATTAATCCACTTTTGGTACCTACTGCTACAAGATACGGGTCATGGGGACAGCAAGCCAAACAAGTAGCAGTTAGCTTGCCTAGAGATATTATTTTGGATGTCTCATATGATATATAACAACGCATTAGAAAGCCTTCTGAATTTAGCGCGTATGCAAGATTGCTGTCTTTGGCCGACCAGTCAACTCCTACAACTGACTTGCTCTGAATTAAGAGAAAAATACAAAAATTACAATCATATTAATAATTTATAAGCTAAGTCATCATCTTTCAAACAAGAAAATTAATTCTTCTTTAATGTTTGTGAGACATTACGTTTATATATTCGACTTTATTTAGTAAAATTTTGTTGCTTACATCTTTAAAAGAGAATTCCACAATCACTTCTAATGTATCCATACTCAAAATTCTGACTTTATCCTCATCACCGCCAACAATCAGTAATTCTGGGCTGTCAAGATTAGGACAAAATGCCAACGCTGTTACTCTGTCTTTGCAAAAATCCTTAATTAACGAAAACTGTAGATTAGGATGACCCTCTTCGTGTTTGACAATAATGATAAAATTCTTGGCGCCCCATGCCAGAGTTCCACGTTTCGAGCAAACGAGAATATTGTTCAGATACCAGTTTGGCGAGGGTGGCAACACAGCCTCATTCATCCTGCTGTATTTTAGTATCCTATAGAAGGATAGAGCAAGTCCTGTAAAATTTTACAATGAAATTGAGAACAATTATTATGAAATATTACAGTAAAATTAATAAATAATAAATAATAAAATAATAATAATAATAAATAAAATAATAATAATAAATAATAAAACAATAAATAATAATTGTGATACAAGGATAACGTTTTTCGTCTGAAAAAAAAAGTATAAAAGATAAAATAACGTGATGCAAATTTTTATTAATTTTATTAATTTATTTCTTTATTATTTTTATATTAATTTTGTCATTTTTTAAATTTTATTAATTTTTAATTTAAGTTACATTTTTAATTATTCTTATATGTTTACACATTTGTAATACGCAATATTAATTGAAGGTTAACCGGTATGATTGATATATTTTTAGACTTGTAATAAATTTATGATTATGTCAGTTTTTTATTAAAACGTCAACGAGAGGAAAATGATTTCCTAAAATTACCTCGTTGAACGTAGTGTCACAATCGCTTAATTCGCTATTGTATCGGCGTGTTATGCTTCTGCTAACAACAAGCACGTGAGAATCGCAAATTTGTATCGATTCTTCTTCTGTTCAAATTAAATGAAGAGTGTATTCGAAAATCGTACCAGTGGGATAGAGTAGCGTTCGATTGGCCAATCAGGAGAGAAGGAGCAGAAATTTCTTTGCCCCGATTGGTCAATTTATAACGTCACTTTATCCTAGGGGAGAATTTTCGAACGCATCTCTAGAGGTATCCTTGAAAACTATTTTGTTATTTTCCCGGTGTGTATTGATTTATATTGATCTGTATTGATTTTTTGCGAAAAGGTCGATATGACATAAAAATTCAGTGTTTCAAACGAAAATATAAAAGGTAGATTTAACTACTCATTAAAGGTAGATTTAATTACTCATTAAGATCTTTAATTATCAACAATTTTATCAGTTCAATTTTTACAGTAGCACATTTTTCGATTAATTATAAATATTAATATTTTTTAGCCAATAAATTAATTGCTATTCTTTTTGAAGACTTCATCGTTTTTTAACGTTATTCACATTTCAAATTTTAAAGAGATCTGTCGAGGATAAAATTTATTCGAAATTAAATGTAGAAGAGATGGAAGAGATTTTCAAGGAGAAGATTTTTATTTTCAATTAATTGCTCGTAAGAAAACAAATCAAATCATTGATGTGTTATTTTTGTAATTTGTGTTAGTTTGTAATTTTTCCCTAATAAAAAACTAAGCAAACACTAAATAACAGTTATATAACTGTTAATTATATAATTTTCTACTCAATAATATAACTGTTACATGTTATGTAACAGTTACATAACAGTTACATATCAGTTATATTGTTGAGTGGGAAATTACAACTAACAATTATATAAATGTTACTTGGTGTTTGCTGGGAAATTTTAAGTTTTATAAATTATATAATAATTATATAATTATTATATAATTTATGAAATCTTTTCTTAATATAATAATTATATAATTTTATATAATTATTACACAATAATTATATAATTATATATAATAATTGTAGAATAATTTTATACAAATTTTATATAAAAGATTATTAAGAAATTTCTTCGAGATTCATTAATTTTCTTCATAAGAGAAATTATCGGAACAATTTTATTCGAAAAGACGTTTTTATTAAAGGGAAAAAAACTGACGAGGCTCTTTTGATTTTCAATTATTTCAGTTTTCGAAAGTCGATTTTGAAAAGAAAGCGGCTTATCTCGGACACCCGGTAAATTAATTTATTTTAAAAAAATACCACTGGACTATCGCACATCGCACAGATATATTTTAGATTTCCGCGCCTTCTGTTTCACGCAACACCGACAAATCGATGTATTTTTCGTACGCATGTATTTTTCTATCTCCGTCTACGATCGCATGACTAACAACGCGATAGTAAGTGCGCTTCCCCTCGTTCTCTTGTTCTCCGTCACCTTTTTCTACTTCCCGATTGATAAAAAAGAATCGTAAACGAAGCTGACGATTATCATTTTAACAACAACAAGTAACGCGCAGAGACCAGACATATTGATCTCGTTTCCTCTGTTTATTTTTTTCTCTTTTCGTCGATAATATATCGCATTTTTCACATTTTTCGGGAGGCTCGCGTTGGTTCCTTCTTCTTTTTATCGAATTATTAATTAATTAAATCGCTCGTCGACGCGATGAGATTTATCGCGCTCGTATATTTGTTGACGTTTTACGGCCTGGCCGACGCGGCGCCGGCAGGCATGACACCCAAACTGAGCACGTGGAGTGAATTCGTGGAGAGAATAACGTGGGTCAGCAGCTGGAAGCAGGCGAGAAACAATCCCGATGTCATTCTCGACACGGTAAGCATACACAGAAAAAAATATACAAAAAAAAACACACAAAAAATACAGAAAAAAATACACAAAAGAAGTGTCAAATCAAAACTTACATACTTAAACTAACGCATTCATTGTTTCGTATATACGCAACAATTTATAATCTTCTTAGAAGAATTTAATAATTTCAAATTTCGACAATATTATAGTCTTATTTTAATAATGTAATTGTCACCTCAAGAATATATAATTATTTGATTCTACTTTAAGAAAATTATAATCCTTGATTTAAAAATGTTATTTTCTATCTAACATTGTTTCCTTTTCATTCAAGAAAATTAAATCTTAAATCGTAAGAATATATTTTTCTCGATTGAACTATATAAAGTGGCTTCATTCAAGTAAGCAATTATATTCAAGGAATTATATTTTTCTTTAATTAACGCGATATAATTTTATTTCAAGATTTCCATGTTAAAACTAAATATATTTTCAAAACAAGAATGTTTTTTTTTGTGTATATATCCTTCGCTTAAAAACGAGAGGATTTAAATTTTGCTCGCTTCGATTAATTTAAGTTCCTCAATATTATTCAAAATTTATTCCTTTTAGAGTGGAGTAGTATTTAATCAACAAGAATTTAAAAATAAATTTTGAAATCCAAAAAACGATGGCAAACGACTTTATTTAATTAATTATTGACTATTAAAAAATATGTATTTATACATATATATTATAATTGTGACGTAATCATTAAAATTATTTAATTAATTATTGGCTCTTCAAAAGGTAAATCTTCAAGAAAAATTAAATTCTCTAGAATTTTCGAAATAATTTTTATCGAGTTCACTTTATCATTTAAACTTTTAACTACTCTGCCTTGTATTCTCTAGAAATTATTCGGTAATTAATTCTTTTAGATAATTAATTCTTTTATAGATAATTATCTTTTTTACTTTATATTTTATGATTTATAAATATATATATCTAATAGATTAAACTATTTCTTTAAAATTCAAAAATTTATATGCATTCTTACATTAAAATATATTTTTAAAACTTTTTTAAAAATAATTCCATAAATTATTATAATTTAAAAATTAATTTTCATTTTTTTAAATATATTTATTAAATTTTTTTAACAATTACTCTTTATATTAATTAGATATACATATGTGCATAATGCAAAATTACTCTGCATATTTAATATAGAAACAAGCTCTATTATTTAGAAAATAAATACTATATTTTATTACATAAATTTATTTCAGCTTTAGATCAATGTTATGAGTGCTCTTTTTATCGATTCCTCTTTCAGCTGGAGATGATAAGAAAAGCGGGTTATCCCGCAGAGGCTCATGTTGTAACGACAGAGGACGGTTATCGCCTGACGTTACATCGAATCCCAGGTGCAAACGATTCTCTACCTGTGCTACTGCAACACGGTCTGTTATGCAGTTCCGTCGACTGGATCTTTCTTGGCAGAGGCAAAGCACTCGGTACAATCCTTTATAATTATCCTTAGGAGATATTCCTTATATAATTATCCTTAGGAGATATTCCGAAATCATATCCTTAATATTTTATCAGAAAAATGCCTAGAAAAATTATCAAATTTAAATAGCAAACATACTTTGCAATTTTATTTTAATTGTAATGCAATTTTTAATACATCTTACTTTTTGAACATTGTTAAAATTTATTATGTGTTTATTACATATATTTTTACATACATATTTATTTAATTATATATATCATATATTTAGAACTGTTTATTTAACTAATTTAATTAAATAATAATTTATGGATTATAAATCAGAGTTCGCAATCTTTGTCTATTATTATTAAAGAATATTAAGTAAAGATATTATGAGGATATTATATGAAAAAATCTAAGTTTGTCATAAATGTTGCAAACAATTTCCTTGGGATTTCAGCTTATTTATTAGCGGATCAGGGATACGATGTTTGGTTGGGCAATTTTCGTGGTAATACCTACTCGAGGGCGCATATTTCCCTATCTCCGTCGAATTTGACATTCTGGGATTTCAGGTACTATAAAATAAAAATAATATATTTATAATAAAAATGCTTATATTATATAAGCATTTTTAATAAGTATTTATTATTATTACTTATTTAAATATAATTATATCCGGAAATGTCGCGTTTATCCATTATAAACAATATGAAAGTTGTATTAGATGCAGTTTTTTGAGTAAGATGATTTTTCAGGCCATTAGATTTGCAGTAAATTACGTTATCTTTGTGGAAAATGAGAGAAATAAAAATATTATAATAATGTGGCAAACTTAATTTAATTTTCAATAATCAATATAAAGTGAGAAAACGAAACAAAGATGTACATCGTAATTTTAATTATATTTAGGCAGAGAAATATCTCATCCCTTCATCAAAGAATATCAACAGAAATATAAGAAAAATGATATTGCTGATAATTTGAACGCGCAAAATTTGAAAATAAGCGAAAGTTCGGTGCATTTTATGATCAAAAGTTGCATGGAATTTGAAGCATCTATTATGTTTTAAAAACGCAAATCTAATGGTATTAAAATCTGTCACAAACGTCCTTTTGATATTTGTAACTTCACGTTGAAAAACGTGACATTTCTGGAAAGTTAAAGTCTTAAAAATATTTATATCACTTTTTATTAATTCTCAAATGTTATTAGTATCGCGTTTTCAAATAAAAATTTTAAATACGATCATAAACATATTTACTACATTTTGTGATATCAATTGAATTTTCAACCGGTTAGCTTCAACGAAATGGGCATCTATGATTTACCCGCGATGTTCACATATATCACGAATATAACATCTCAATCGTTGCACACGTACATCGGTCATTCTATGGGAGCAGCTAGTTTTTACATAATGACATCAGAGCGTCCGGAATTCGCACGAATGGTGCAAAAGATGATCAGCTTTGCGCCAGCAGTTTTTATAAGCCATATGAAAAGTCCGATAAAATACTTCTCTAAAACATTCCCCTTGGAATTATATAAGGTAAAGTAATTTAATCTTCAATTATAATTTTAACGAGATGTTCTTCGACGAGTTAAAATTAAAATCCAAGCAACTCTCGAAACTTCTGTAAATTATTATTCCATAAATAATTTTAAGCTGTTAAAAAAAATAATTAATTAATATCTAATTATAAAAATTAATTAATTTAATTTAATAAATAAATAAATTATAATTATATTAATTAAGTAAATAAATAAATAAATAATTTTTTAATAAAAATTAATTAATTAATTAATTAACTACTTATTATTAAAAATTAATTAATTTATTTATTTACTAAATCTCTAAAATATCGCAAAAGTTGAAAAAGGAAAGAATAATAAATAAATTATATATTACAAGTAAAAAAATATTTTCTTACAGCTGATCATGCGGCATTTTTTCCACAACGAATTCCTGCCACAGAACAATTTTTGGAAGTATTTCGCGAAATACGGTTGCGAAAAGAATATTATTGAGGAAAAGATCTGCGCCAACCTGATATTCATAATCTGCGGTTACGATCGCGAGCAATTGAACTACGTGAGTAGATTCGCGATCGAAATAAAATGTCGATCATTACGAAATTTCCATCGTTTGAAGATCGTCCGATCATACTTCAGATTGAATTTTAGCGCATGTCCTTATTTAGACTCTACTACCTATCATCCTGAGTCACAATCCGGCTGGAGCCTCGACCAAGACAATTCTGCATTACATCCAGATATACCAAACCGGCAAATTTCGCAAATACGATTACGGTCTCGATAAAAATCTGTTGGTGTACAACTCGGCGGAACCTCCGGATTACAATCTGGCAAATATTACGGTCCCGATCGCGTTGTTCTACGGTCTTGGTGACTGGCTGGTTGGTACCTTGGTGAGTAACGAAGGAACGCGTATTCAAATAAAATACGTAGCGAAGATTAATTCGCGTTAATTCTGTAAAAGTCAAGTTTTAACGTCAAATCGAGGGGATAGTTTGAAAGAAATTGTGCCCGCGATGATTCACGAAAGGATTTTTTTAAGGATGTGAAGAGGCTCTACCACATATTGCCCAATGTAATAGACATGTACGAAGTGCAGTGGCCCGAATTTAATCACGTGGACTTTATGTTGGCCAAAGATGCGCCCAGACTCGTGTACGAAAGAGTGTTCAAGCTTATGAAGGGGGAAACTTCGAATAATATTACATCGATGGGATAATATTACATCGTTAATTAAATTATGTAAATGATGAATATTGCATGTTGCTAAGTCTTTACTAAAATTGAGTCGCAATTCCACAACTGTCAACTGTTAACTCAATGGAACGTAAACTGATAGTATTCTTGTATTATTTATAATTGTATTATTTATAATTACTGTAAAAGCGAATTAGATTAACGCACGCGTTTTTAACAATCTTTGTTCCTTCTAATAGTCATCGCGATGGATTGCAAAGATAGTTGCAATGTGATCAATATAAATGACAATTTGCAAATATAAATAATTGCAAAAATAAATAGAAAGTAAATATAAATAATTGCAAAAATAAATATAAGATAAATATAAAATAAATGAAAAATAAATATACAATAAATATTGTAAATATAAATTTATATTCACATTTATATTCACAATTTATATTCATATTTATATTCACAATGTAGAAATAAATATAAAATGAATGTAAATATAAATATAAAAGTGAAAAAATGTTAAGTGATTAAATGTAATATCTTAGCCGATCTTGCATTTTAATACATTATACGCTTATCAGTCTATCTGTGTATGTATATTTATGATAGTGATACGAGAATTACTCAATTTTACGGAAAAAACCATCTATATAATTATAATAATAAATGGAAATAATATATTAATATTGCATTCTGTGTATTTCTCTCTCTCTCTCTCTCTCTCTCTTTTTCTTGGACAAAGTTTTATGATATTTATGAATTTTGAAGAAATGGAAATATCAAAGATGCAATCTTTTTTTTTTAAGAATAATACTCGAAATATTCTAATTTTAAAAATGTGTATTTAATTATTTATAAATATGTTTTTAATTATAATTTATGTAATATGCGTGTAATATGGGTACTAATACCTATATAAACAATGTCCAATATTACATATTTCATTGTAACAACTTAAATTCAAATTTTACTTCACGTAGACTTTTATTTGATAATAACTTTAATAAAATAATAATTCGACGGCTAAAACCTTCCAAATATTACTTAAAGTCACAAAAACACATGTTTTATCAAGATCAAGATTATTAAAGCTAATCTCTTAATCAGTATATTTATTAAAATTTGAAGAAAATGAAGATTTCCAAAATTACCTAATTATTTTGATAATTCTTATTTTATAGATCTAATTATTATTGCAATAATAATTATTGCAATAATAATTATTGCAGAAAAAAACGAATAAAATATACATATATCATAGAAAATAAATAAAAATGATAATAAATAAAGAGATCCAGATTTTATTTGTTACATCTTATAATTTTGGACATATTTATTGTTATTTTATATTTGCTCCATAGGATATTAATTATATATAATATTATCACAGCATATAATTATACGCTTGATTGAACACATTAAAATCTTAAATGTATCTTTACGAATTTTCTTATTAATTTTCTTAATGTTAAATTAATTTTCCTGATATTAAATGATAATTAAAATATTATCGTTGAACAGAAAATATGGTCGAAATCTTTTTTACATTTAATTATAAGACTTAGAATTTTAATTTTTTTTAGATTCTTTCGTGTACACATAGAGAATATTTGCGGATTGCGGAAAGAGTGATAACGTAAAAAACAAAGCATATGAATATTAGAATTTATAATAATTTATGTAGAGTAACTTTATATATATACAAACAGACTGCATATATTAGTCGATTTATGTAAATTGTTACAACACTGAAATATTCATATTTTATTCAGTGCTTAATGAATTCGTTGAAATTATGTAATATTTATCGCATTCATTGCTTCTTAATCTCTGTATATTACGAGAGAATAAAAAATGATCAAAAATTATTAAAAAGGCTCTTTTATGACAGTATTTTGAAAACTTTCAAATATCCCGTCAATCGAAATTTTTTTTACGTTCAATTTTTATTTCTTTACATTTGGATTCTGAGAGAATTTTGGTAATTTTTATTTTTTATTTTGATAATTTTTATTTTAAATAGAGGATTTTGGTAATTTTTATTTATATAAGTATTATATAATATTGAGTTCCTATTTTGTGTCTCATATGGATAGTAAACATTTGTCCATTTAGAAAAAAACAAACATTTTAAAAAAGGAATTTTCGCCAAAAATAACAAAAACGCGCGTTTTGATGATCGTAAATTATATCAAAATATATTGCAAGTTTTAATTAACAATTGTGACTGCTATCAATCATATCAAAATTACTAAGGATATAGTATGCAATATTCATCATTTATTTTGACTATCGAAATAACATTATACCAACGTAATATTATTTGGATTTTTCCCATTTATAAGTTTGAGGGCTCTCTCGTACACGAGTTTGGGCGCATCCTTGGCCCATACAAAATCCACGTGATTAAATTTGGGCCACGGTACTTCGTATATGTCCACTACATTCGGCAATATGCGGTAGAGCCTCTTCACATCCTTGAAAAAATCCTTTCGTGAATCATCACGTGCGATTTCTTTCAAACTATCTTCCCGATTTTACGTTAAAGCTCGACTTATTCACAATTAAGGGGTTATGCCTAGCCATAAAAGTAAAAAAAGAACCGATTTTTATGTTTTTACAATTTCTTGAAGTATATTATATTGAAAATATTTCCTAAAAGTTTCAAATTAATCGGATGCAAATTGACGGAGTTATAAGTGTATGTTTCATGAAGCGCCAGGATGTATAACTTCGTTTAAACACGACTATAAAGCTTCAGCTCTGATGTTTTGAAGGCTATCAAGCCAATATATAAAGATTTAAATAAACTAAAATTATACGGGCCCGGAATAGATGATTCTGTGTAAATTAAAAAATCTGCATTTTATTTAAAAGTAAACTCGACATAAATCTTAAACGCGTTTTTCTCGAAATCACTTTTTCAAAGTCGGTGAGCAAGATATTTCGAAAACTGTTACATCGATTTGCTTGAAATTTTACAGGCTTCTTCCACATATAAAAACCTAGTAGATGAACGAAGGATTTTGTTTTTTAATGAATACTTTTTTTTTATTTAATAAAAAATGAGCAATTTTAAAGTCGAAAAAGAATATTTTAGGGTCAAATGGCTGCCATTTTGTCTCGAAACGATTTTTCAATTAATCCTTCGTTCATCTACTAGACAATTTCATACATTAACTACAGTTTATCGAATTTTTGATATCAGATGAATCAGCTTCGAATAGCACTGCTCATCGCGCAGTGCTTTTTAAAAAACAATATCCGGGAGAATAGTTATAACTTTTACATTTTTTAATATTTTATTTAAAAAAAATATAATAACATCCTTAATATTTGTACTTTTGAATAAAAATTTATTTGTAAAAAAAATTATTGTACTTTTTAAAAAAAAAATTCCCAAACATCATACTTTTTTCGGTCTGCTGACTAGGCATAACCCCTTAAGGCGAATTAATCTTCGCTATGTATTTTATTTGAATATGCATTGCTTCGTTACTCACTACGGTATCAATCAGCCAGTCACCAGGACCGTAGAACAACGCGATCGGGATCGTAATATTTGCTAGATTGTAGTCCGGAGGTTCCAGCGAGTTGTATATTAATAGATTTTTCACGCGACCATAATCATATTTGCGAAATTTGCCGGTTTGGAATCCTTGAAAGTAGTGTTCAACCGTCTTAGACGAGGAGCCGGCCGGATCGTGACTCAGGATGACAGGTAATAGAGTCTAAATAAGGACATATACTAAAATTCAATCTGAAGTATGATCGGACGATCTTCAGATGATGGACTGTAATGATCGAAATTTCGATCGGAATAATATTTTGATCGCAAGTCATAACTCACGTAGTCAAATTGCTCGCGGTCGAAACCGCAGACCGCAAATATGAAGTCGGCGCATAATTTTCGCTCTGCGAGATTCTGGTCGCAAGCGTATTTCACAAGAAATCTCAAGAAATCGCTCTGTGGCAGGAATTCGTCGTGGAAAAAAAGTCGCACGATCATCTGTAATCAAATATTTTTTAATTCGCAATGTATAATTTATTTGTAATTTTTTTCTTCTCTTCAAATTTTTAGATATTTTTGAGAATTAATAAGTAAATTTTTACGCGATTTTTTTTTAATGGATTAGGATAGTTTTAAGAAGTCTTGAAAGTTGCTTCGATCTTAATTTAAACAGGATATATATTAGTTTGAAAACATATTAGTTTTTCAAAATCGATTTTTTCGGAAATTTTAAAGAAACTAAAAGAGAAAACTTTCGCATTTTATTTATAAGGGATAAAATAAGAGATAAATCTTTTTTTTAAATTTTATGACAAGAGAAAGAATATCAGGGTGGATTAAAATGGAAAATAACGCCTTATTTAAACAGTCACAGTTTCTTATAATAAATAATTTCAATAAAATTAAAATTTCGAAAATTACTGGGATTCCTTCATTTATACAAATATTCACTTCAAGGTCTAAAAATAGTTTAAAAATAATATTTAAAAAATGGTACTGTTGCGTGTTTATATATGTAATGGAAAAACGAGACATAAAATGTTTCCTTTTTTCTTCAATAAAGAGATATTGTTTTAAATATAATTCTTTTTCAATAATAAATTATTTTCTTACAGTATTGACTTATATACATTATCAGACCTTTATTTCTCTCCAGAAAGGTGCAATAAAGTTTAATATCGGGCTTTTCACATTGTTTACAAAGACTCCTGGGGCGAAGTTGATCATCATTTTCACCATTTGAGCGATTTCCGGGCGTTCTGATGCCATTACATAAAAACCAGTTGTACCCATCGAATGACCAATGTACGCGTGCAATGGCTGAGATGTCATATTTGTGATAAATGTAATCATTGCAGGTAAATCATAGATGCCCATTTCGTGAAAGCTGATGGAAAATTCGATTATATAATATCGTCATAAAAAATATAGCAAATATATATAAATATGTATCAGTCATTTTATAAACCTGAAAAGAAATGAATATACAGGGTGAGGAAAAAGTATGGAAACCTAAATTTTTATTTTAGGAAATACATAATTGTTTCTAAGAAAAAATATGTAATTTGCAATTAATAATTACATATTTTTTTTTAAAAACAACTACGTTTTTTCTTTACACCAATGGATTCCTCACATTATTTTGTGCATAAAAGTATTAAGGTAAGATAATCGAAAAATGAATATTTTACTAGATATATTTTATGTAGAATTAAGAAATTATTTCAAGCCTCATAATTCGAAAAGTACTTAATGAAAATATACTTTATTAAAGTGTTTTGGAAAGCTC
This sequence comes from Camponotus vicinus, assembly GCF_025532165.1. Classification (NCBI taxonomy): domain Eukaryota; kingdom Metazoa; phylum Arthropoda; class Insecta; order Hymenoptera; family Formicidae; genus Camponotus; species Camponotus vicinus. Next base: position 6,801,007 of record NW_028141950.1, read on the forward strand.
TCGAGATAAGCTATAAGAATATGTAATGAAAAGTAGGGGATTCCGTTTAAGAAATTGAAGATGACCTTCATGTGACCTTGACAACACTCTTCAGGGTCATACTGATGTTGCTATATAATGCGTTACTTGAAATCCTACAACTTTTGTCTGAAATATTTGTTTCTAAAATGCATAGTTTTCGAAAAATTTAGAGGTTTCCGTACTTTTTTTTCACCCTGTATATAAATATATATGAGAGTAAACATGTATATAAATTTCCCTACTTGCACTTAATGTCAACTTAACTCCGACATCGTAATAACTTCATCATTTTTAAAGTATCATTATTCTTATGGCGACTATGAAACTAACCTGAAATCCCAAAATTTTAAATCCGACGGAGATAGGGAAGTATGCGCCCTTGAATAAGTATTACCACGATAATTGCCTAACCAAACATCGTATCCCTGATCCGCTAATTGATAAGCTAGAATGCAAAAGAAGAAACATAATTCGCAATACTTGTTGCATTTGTTTGTATCTATTATTACATAATTAATCTTCTCGCAAATTGCATAATGCTTTAATTACATATGTCCCGGCAAACACCAAATAACAGTTATATAACTGTTAGTAATTTCCCACTCAACAATATAACTGTTATGTAACAGTTATATAACATGTAACAATTATATTGTTGAGTGGGAAATTATAACTAACAGTTATATAAATGTTACTTGGTGTTTGCTGAGGTTAATATTAATTATTAATATTGATATTAATTATTTATAATAATTATTAATATTAATTATTTTAATCATTTGGATTCAGATTCTAATTTATAATGTTAAAAAATAAATAAATATATAGCGAATTTATAACGTACTCACTATTATTCGATGAGTTAAATAAACAATTTTAAATATATAATTTATATTATTGCAACACACATGTATAAGAAAAATGTATGTGTCACAAATTTTAAAATTCTTCAATAAATAAAAAACATTAAAAATTATATGAAAAATTAATTAGAAAGCTTTTTGGACACGTTGTTCGCTATTTAAATTAGAGTCTTTCTTAAACGTCTTTCCAATAGAAGAATAATCAGCAATAATATCTCGGGATGTATCTTAGGAATTAAATAAAGAATTGTACCGAATGCTTTATCCTTGCCAAGGAGGACCCAGTCAGCAGAGGTGCATAAGAAAGCGTGCAGCAACAGTATGGGTCGAGAATCGTTGCCACCTGGGATACGATGTAACGTCAAGAGGTAGTCGTCCTCCGTCGTTACAACATGAGCTTCCGCGGAATAACCGGCTCTCCTTATCATTCCCAGCTGGAAGAATCAACGAAAGAAAGCATTCTCAAAATTAATGTAAAGTTGCAGTAAATTTATGCGATAAGATATGAAGTATAGTATTTATTTCCTGAATAACAGGGCGTCTCCACAATAAATATGCAGAACTCATTAATTTTGCATCAGGCATCGTATCTAATTAATATGAAGAGTAATCGTTAAAAAAGAAAAATCAGTAGAAATATTAATTAATTCGATAGAAAAATTAATTATTTAATTTAAAGTGTCGGAATATTTTTAGAGACTGCAAAACGGGATTCTTTCGAATGACGTAATAATGAATAATATGAGGTACTACTTTCGAATGACGTAATAATGAATAATAATGAATAATATGAATAACGTAATAATGAATAATATGAGGTACTACTCATAAAATTATTATAATATAGTAAAAAATAAAATGTAAAACCTTTTATTAAATTTATTTTCTACATTAAACATTGTAATGTTTAAACATAACATATATGTTCAAAAATATTTTCTCGGATAAACCAAATTAAATGAAACCGAAATAAATTTAATCTAATCGTGTCAAGAAAAATTATTTAATAAAAGTAAAATAAAATTAGCTCGAATAATAATATAATCAAAAAGATGATTAAAAGTTAAAAAGAATATTTATTTACCGTGTCGAGATTGACATCGGGGTTGAAATTAGTGTCGTCCAACTGTTGCCAGTTCATCCATGATAACGAGAACGAGCTTGGCTCGAATGTTACGTTTGCAGGCGCTGCGCCAGGAAAACTGCAGAATGACAGTAGACCCATGACCACTGTCAACCTCATCGTGTGGACGAACGATTTAAAGAGCTGCGAAAAATATGGATTTTTCGAAGTATCGGAATATATATTAACGGAAAGGAGCAGGAAACGAAAGAGCGAGACGAATATGACTGCGCGCGACTGCCTTTTGCGCGCAAGAGAAATATAATTATATGCAATATTGTCTTTTTTTTTTGTTAGAATGGAAGGATATCGAATGAAATATCGTCAATATCTCGTTTACTATTGGAAGAGCGTTCTCGTTTACTATTGGAAGAGATGAATCTTGAGAGTTACTTTTTATAGTCGTGACGTCACGTATTTGTAATTTCGATTCAATACAGAAACTCAGATGAAGTTTGTCTTGTGCTTCTCGCAAGTAATTGATTATCGATACTTGAGAGAAGATCGCAGGTCCACACTTCGATTTAATATTAACAATATTTTTTTTTAAATAAAGTACATAAATATTCAAGCGAGAAGAGATATCTCTGACCATGAATGCGCTCATTAATAATCTTTGAATTTATTAGCTAAGAAGAATCGAGGAAAATCGTATATCACTGAAATATAATTTGACTTAAGAAGAAATTGACATTTATAAAAATATTCTTTAACTTCTCCTGTAACTTTCTTCATATTTTCCATTTAATTTATTTGGATTAATTTATAATAATATTAATTTATTTTGATTAATTTATAATAATATTAATTTATTTTATAATTTATAATTATTATATTATTATATTAATTTATAATTATAACAATACTTTTATTATTAATCCTCTTGATATTAAATTGCGATTTATAAACATAACTTTTGATAGATAATATAATTAATATATTATAGTATTATATTATAGGAATAAAATAATATAAATGAGAGATAATATTATAAATAAGAAGAGACTGTGAATTTTTATACGAAATTCTTGTAGAAATATGTCACTTTTATGTTTATGTTTTATAAATATAATTTTTATAAATATAATTTTTTATAAATATAATTTTATAAATGTCACTTTTAAAAATTGTTAGAATAAGGTTTAAACTTTTCATTGCTTTAATCAATATTTTGAACCTCAAGATGAATTTTACGTGAGTAATCGTTCCGCTTTTTATCCGAATCCAGTCTCAACTGATTTCTACTCAAAATACAACTATATTAAACCGTCCAGATTTCATAAATTTGAATATATCACTTGATCGGCTTTTGAGATAAGATTTTTTATAATGATCATTAATTAAAAGATATTAGGAAAAAATATTCATGTATAAAATACATGGAGATTAAATTAAAGTGAAAATAAACGTAAACGTAACATATGTGGGCTACAATAGTATCCTTAATTAACGAATTAATTAAGTTATTTGTATTACAAATTTATCAGGAGTTTTTTATCTCGCGCGAAGATAAGCATTTCTGTGCGCTATATCTCACTTATTTTATTAATGTATCAATTCTCGAAAATTTCTGCGATAACTGAAATATTAAAATATTAAAAAATAAAACATATTAAAACATATTAAAAAATAAAAAAGGCTATATTTTATTTCAATCAAATTGAAATTTATTTTCTTTTCATAAAAATATCTTTTAAAATTGTTTTAATAGTTTCTTTCGTTAAGAAAAATAAAGCTCGATGAAAAAAATTTCTTAATAAAATATATTTTGTTAGAGAAAAATAAACATTAATTTTATTGATGAATAATTTACTGAAAGTAACAATTTTTTCTACAAACCTCGTATTCTGTATATTTATAATTTAGAAAATATAACATTTAATTAATCGAAAAATTCGCTTTTAAAATAAATAAAATAATAGAAAATAATAGAAAACATTTTATTCAATATTGATAATTAAAAATCTTACGTTTCATTGAAGTGCTTCAAATTTTGTGCCGTTTTGTTATGCAGAAAAAATATGGAATTGTTAAGAAAAAATATGGAATTGTTAATTGCAAATTACATATTTTTTCTTCAAAACAACTATGTGTTTTCTTTACACCAGTTGATTCCTCTCATTATTTTGTACGTAAAAGTATTAAGGTAAGATAATCGAAAAATGAATATTTTACAAGATATTTTACGGTTTATGTAAAATTAAGAAATTATTTCAAGCCTTATAACTCAAAAAGTACTTAACGAAAAGGTACTTAATTATAGTGTTTTGGAAATCTCTCGAGATAAGCTACAAGAATATGTAATGACAAATAGTAGGTTCCATTTAAGAAATTGAAGGTGACCTTCATGTGACCTTCAAATAACTCTTCAAAGTCAAACCAATGATACCATCTTATGGCCCCCTCGAAACCAAACAACTTTTGTCTGAAACATTTTTCTCTCCCGGGCTTGGTTTTCGAGTTATTCTCCATTAAAGGTTAAAATGGTCCACCCTGTATATAACTTCTGCTTTTGGAGATAAGGAACTAGTATTGGTAGAGAAAGTGCACACATTATACTTTCCTTGTCTCCAACTATATAATTGATGGGGAGAAGAAAAGGAGAAACGATTGTCCTATTTTTATAAATCAAGGCAAGATGTTATTACATAACACTTGCATCATTATCATTATTGCGTGGCTTAATGGACAGAACGTTCACTTTCAAAATACTGAATAAAATTATAAGAATGTACACAAATTACGATGATCAATGAAATATGAATGAAAGAATCCTAGGCAGCACTTATTCATGTTTTAGGAAGATTTCTCGAAAGTATTTATTTGAATTTTAGTTTCTTTATATATGAATAATACTTAATTTGTCTTTTATATATATTATATATATATATGTTATATATGTTTTATTTATATATTATGTTATATTTATATACTTTTATATGTGTTATATGTTTTATATAATAATACGTAAAATTATATTGCGACGATACATTCTAAATCGCGTATTTCGCGCGTACAATTTAATCAAGAATCACAGGAGAGGAATCTAAAATAATAAATTGTTATTTCGTTGCGATTTTTATGGATAATATTTTTTATGAATAATTTTATGAATAATTATTGTTTTAATAATACTTAAAGTCTAATATATTTCATACTCGACAATCTAAATATAATTCGGATTGTGCATGAGAGAAAGCGTAATAAAAAAATAGAATTGTAAATTTAAATAGCATAATTTTAATAATTAGCATTATTAGTTATTATTATATACGAAAAGTTTCGCGATACATCAATCGTTTAATAAATAATTAATCTATATTTTAAAATACTTCTATAACTTAATATTCCACATATTTTGGTAAAACCTGTCCACAATTATCAATAATATGGTATGCGGCCTTGGCGGCGTAAACAGTAGCGCGCTATTGTTTACATATCACGGCCTTATTAGCATTCGCACACTCGAGTAAAGTAATGCTGCGAAATGCTTCGTATAATATCGAATTTTTTTTCTAAACCCAATCACGATTAATATCGAAACATAATTATTACAATTAATAATTAATTAACTTTTGATAAAATGACAAAATGATAAAATGATGTTTGTATTTGATAATCAACAAATCCTCACACACAACTGTTATACGAGTCATTTTATTCTATCTCTTTTTTTTTCTTTTTTCCTCTCAAGAATCTTTTTTTAATTTTTCATCTAATAATCAAGAATATGAATTAGATATTACACAAAGAAAAAGAATTGAAAAAAATTTGATTAAACGCGTTAATTTTATAATTTCTTTAATTTTTCGAACAGTTAAATCGTAGAGCCAAATAATGAAGATAACAGGAAGACTCGTAATTCGTACATCAAAATTGTTTAATAAATAATTAATCAATAATTTAAAATATTTCTCTATAATTCTATCTCTTCTAGAAGAAGAGAATTCTATCTTCTATCCGACTATATTCCCCCCACGCCGTAGGATATTAAAACGTAACGAGAAATGAAAAAAATAAATCTAAGACAGAAAAATGATATAATTTGTGTTAAACAATTTTTTTATAGTACTCACCCGAATGATGTAATCTTTACTGGTAAAATCGAATGCCTTATCACTCAAAATTAAAATTGTAGACAATCCAGAAATTCGATCGCAGCCCACTTTTAAATGAATGATAACATCAAATTAGTAAATAATAATATTTAATAAACATATTTAATGAATATTACGTACGTTCAACCGAAACGTGGATTAATGTCGTTGTTCCACAAAAGTTTGTGTTTCATTGGAATGTACTTCACATTTAGTTTTATCGCTATTATCGAACTTTTATCATCTTTTTATCAAAGATTACGTGCTTTGTGACATGAGCGTTTACTTACTCTTTCCTCACCATCAATATTAATAGATCCAATAAGTTCATTAATAAGTCACATCTGATTTTGATCCATGGAGCACTTGTCAGTTTGACAGCTTTCGTTCAGCTTTTCGCACAGATTGATATTTATTTTAATCCTAAAGATGATCGATAAACTTAATAATAATTTGTTGAAACATGATTAACGTAATTTAACCCTAATTTATACCTTCAGCACGTATATTAAATTTGATTGATTGATAGAACCTCGATGTGTTTTTAATATGTCGCGATCGTACATATAGCCGCCATTGCATGTCGGTAAGCGAGATCTCCAGTAATCGAGACAGAAAGAAATTTGTCAGAAATTTCAGAAACGTGTTTCGCTTTCTCGTGATGGCGTTGATCGATGCGAAAATCAAAGAATAAATTTATATATGTGTACATTGTATTATACGTGTGCGTTACATATCGATATAATAAATATTGAATTTATAAAGATCGATCTACAACAAATATTACACTTGTGCGTTTAACAAATATATGGTTTAGTGATAAAAAGCATTACAATTTTTTTTTATCTTATGTAAATGTGTATATCGTATTATATGTTATCTTATACGTTGAGTTTTATAATGTATTGAAATTATCATTATAATGATTTTTATTATTGAAAATGATCATATTTCGAGAAATTATTCACACATTTTGAATAAAATAATATGTTTTCTTATTAGAAATATAATAATATGTTTCCTTATAAATTAATAGTTATAAATAAATAGTTTCTTTATAGATATAGAATAATATAATAATATGTTTCCTTATAGAGATCAATTATTTCTTTCACAAAATTTCGCATGGTTGCATTTTCCTCAAATTTACATAATATAGATAAGAAATGTACATATAGTATAGATTTTTAAGTTTTGTATAGTATCTTGAGTTAAAATATTCATATTAATATTATTCCTAATTTAACATATCAAGTTGTTTATAGCAAAATTTATAAAATTAATGAATATTCAAATACGTATTTCAAGATTATGTATATTATCCTTTTTCTTTAGAATTTCAAGAATTTATCAAATAAAATGATTTAAAATTATATAAATATAATTATTTCGCACAGAATTATTTAAAAAATGTCGATTAATTAAATGCTACTTTTTGCAAATTACTTATTGTAAAATTAATGATGCATGATTGTCTGTTTAGTCGATATAAACAATGTATTCTTTCTTGAAAGAATTGTTTTTTATTAATAATCATGAATTTATATAAATAAAAGTTCTTAATTAAGAATGCACGATCATGAAAAATATGACATATTAAAATTAAATTGATCAATGGAATTCTAGCAGTATTTCGAATGTTTCGCGCGTTCTCTACATGTTCAAGCATTCAACACAGGGGCACGCGCGATCATATGTATACAACGCTATCGAATACCGATACAGTGTTTAGAGGAATGTTAGTAAGCGACAACACTTTATATTTCTGTGTATCAGGTTATAAATTTCGAAAGAAACTCGTCAAATTTTCACGAATCAAGACTTCAGCAGTAAATATATTTTGAAATATGTTTCGCCTTCTTGCGATAATAACGGTGCTCTTTATGACGACTGACGCGCAATTGCACAGGTGAGTATATATTTTATTATATTGTATACTAGCATGATAAATATCGAAATTATAAAGATCGATTTTTTCTTGCATCCGATTTCTTTTATTAAACGCGTGGCTTGTGCAAATGCAATTAATTCTTCTATAGAAATTGGATGAACTTTCTTTTGTCGAAACGTATATTTTTATTTATCAGTCAAAGAGTCAATAAAATAAGAATTTTTTTGAGAAAGTGCTCATTGTTCTTTCGTAACGTTCGCTTTTGTCCATCTTGCTTTTATTCCTATTTAAACGACGACCGTTAATATAAATCGTGATTGGAGGTCATCAAAACATCTAATTGTAAACTACTTTTTCACGCGGTAGCAGATCAACTGTAGATATAAAGAGTTGCTTTGTATTATTTGTTTACTTGATATTTTCTGTATTTTAGTTTTAATAGTTGATACAGTTATTTGTTTTTGAATTATTTCTAAAATTGTAAAATTACACGCAAAATTGTCGTTAATTAAAAAGCATGTCCGTTATAATGATTTTATTTAAAAAAGACTGGATTATAAATTAAATATTACTTTTGAGATATATGAGGATCAAATAATTTAGAAAGATCATCGTGTTAATAAACCGTTCTGATATAATTACATCTAAATGCGTAATGTACTTATATTGGAAATTTGTAAGTAATATAATTGATTTTTGAGACGTTTAAATTTGTATAGACTTTCATAACTTATATTTGTTCTGAGAATATCTGTTAGTCATATCAAATGTGAATATTCATTTTATATTATTTGTAAGTATATATATATTCATATCACAGAATGTTCTTTATGTTATTTCAAGGATTCCATTGTACAAGATGGATTACATTCAATCTTTGGAAAAAGTTGACATCAAGTTGCAAGAAGATTTTTTGTTAAATGACGATCTTCCTTCAGAAAATTTGACCAATTACAAAAACGTAATTTACTATGGCGTTATTAAAATTGGAACTCCACAGCAAGAATTTAAAGTTGTATTTGATACTGGTTCCCCTTTTCTTTGGATATTCTCCCAAAATTGCACAATTCCTGCTTGTTGTAAGTAATTTGTTTATATATACATACATATATATATATATATATATATATATATATACATATATACATATATATATATATATATATATATATATATATACATATATACATACATATATATATATATATATATATATATATATATATATATATATATATACAAAGTATTTAATTTAACTATTACACCACAAATAACTCCGTTACTTTTACATGTACAAAAAAATGGTAAAGAAAGAAGTTGTATGAATGAAAGGGGGATATAAGATGGTGACAATTATTTGATCTTGGATAGTCTTTTGAATGTCAAATTCTGAAACGGAAACTCCATTTTTCATTACATTCTTGTAGCTTACCTCGAGGGCTTTTCAAAACACTATAATAAAGTATTTTTTCATCGAGTATTTTTCGAGTTTTGAGGCTTGAAATACTTTCTTAATTCTACCGTAAAATCTTACCTTAATTAAGCCGCAAAATATCTAGCAAAATATTCATTTTTCGATTACCTTATATCGATACTTTTATGAACAAATTAATGTGAGGAATCAATTGGTGTAAAAATAACACGTAGTTATTTTTAAGAAAAAATATGTAATTGTTAATTGCAAATTAGTATTGTTAATTTCGATATTACTGAATATGCTTCGTAGCAGGACATAACAAATATGATAGTGCAAGATCCGAGACATACAATAATATAATAAAGAGACTTTCACGTCTTCAATATGGCTCTTTCGATGTAGAAGGATACTTAGCTGCCGATAAAGTAAATGTAAGTCATCAATAAACAAACAATCCAATTTAGTTACAACTATAATTGTAATTTAAATCTTTCTTAAACAATTATATTGTTTTTTCTTGCAATGATGACGATATATTATTCAATATCAATTTTATTATAGGTTGCCAACCTCAATGTTCAAAATCAAATATTTCTAGAAGTAACTAATATGTTAAGAATAGGTCCAAATTTTTCTAGACCATACGATGGTGTCTTGGGCCTGAGTTATTTCAACATATGTGCCAGTCAAATAATGTCTGTCTTCGACAATATTATTGAACAAGGTCTAGTATCATCACGCATTTTCAGTTTTTATCTAAATAGGTACATATCTTCTCTACTTATAAACAACATATATCTATAAACAAGAGTTTTTAATAAACATACGGTTCTATTTCTACATATATTTATATTTATTTTATAGTTATTTTAATATTAACATAAATTAAATTTATTATTGATATATAGTATTATAATGTTATAAATTAAAGTAATATATATATTTGCATATTAAATAAAATTTAATTTTAATTATCACACATATTACGATATAAAAAATATATATTATTTGCAGAGACACTTCAGCCGATTTAGGTGGTGAATTGACATTGGGTGGCTCCGATCCTGCTTATTACGAAGGGGATTTCACATATATTCCTGTTACTCGCAAAGGATACTGGCAAATTACCATTGATAGGTACGTTATTTTTTTAAATTACATTAATCGTGTTTCAACAAATTGTCAACGTCATCGCTTTGTAGGATCAAAATTCAAACTGAGGATCTGTGCGAGAAAAGCTGCCAAGCTATCGTTGATACAGGCTCTTCGGTAATATTAGGACCAGAATTGGATATCGCAAACATTTATACATTTATTGGAGCAGATAAAAGTAGAAGAGTAAGTAAATGATATCTTTCAAGTAATCATATCTTTCACAAAGCACGAAGCATTTGATAAAAAAATTATAAAAAGTTAATAATAGCGATAAAAGAAGAAATATTAGGTAAGTTCAAATGAAACATAAACTTCTATCTCGAAACAAGTTACGACATTAATCCTTGTTTCCGCTGATATATTTATTAAATATTATTAATTACTAATTTGATATTATGTTTTATTTAAAGGTGGACTGCAATCGAATTTCTCAATTGCCTACAATCATGTTTATTATGGGTGGTAAGGCGTTCGATCTTACCGGTAAAGATTACATCATTCGGGTGAGTGCTACAGGCAAATTATTTAAATCATTTAAATATGTATAAGAGAAGTTAATATTGTGTATTTAATTCTGCTCAGCTTCCCGAAAATGAAAGTATATGTATGACCGTTTTTTTGAGCAAATTCAAAAAATTACAATATGAAGGAAAATGGGTTATAGGCATGCCATTTATTGGCCGTTATTACACCCAGTTTGATGTGGAGAAAGGTCAAGTGGGATTTGCTTTGGCGAAAAGTTCATCAAAATGTATAGAAAATCTTTCATTGTCACATTTTATTGTACACTTTATCATCATTTTTTCTAATTATTTATTTAGTTTTCGATAAAAAAAATTTAATCTTTTTTAATCGACAATCGGCAAAGTTTGCATGTCATCAATGTGAATTTTTGCGTAATATGTACATAATTGTTTTTTAATTTTTAAAAGCAATACTTTATCGTGAAAGCAGCTGATATGAGCTTATTGCTAATTAGAATGCGAATTTTTGCGAGCAGTGTAATTTGCTAAGTTCATTGTTGCATGGCCGTCTAGTCGATATAATCAATCTATTCTTTCAAAACGCTGATTGCTCCTTCATTATCATTCTTAATCACGCGCACATTTAATAATTTATTTTAATACAATTTGTATTAATTATAAAACAAAATATTAAATAAAATATTTTTAAATTTGATTGATCAATAGGCTGGATCGATAACACGGATGTGTTTCGAATGCGTGCGATTGTATAGCAGTCGCCAAATGTAGGTAAACGAGAGCTCTAATAGTCGAATACAATTTATTTTTTGTATGTCCAGTCACAACGTACAGAAAGAAATTTGCCAGAAATTTCGAAAATATATACTACCTTCTCGTGGTGACTGTGGTGTTGGTCGACGCGGAAATCCAAAGCTCTAAGTTCATACATTTTATTGTATGTGCACGTTACATATCGATCTAATAAATATTGATTTTATAAAAATCGGTCTACCTCGTCGTGACCACATTCGACTTTCGGAAATCTAAAATCTATGTAAATGTGATTGCATTCATTAAACACCGATGAATCATGAATAGAAGGTTATTCGTGCAGAGCGATAAATGTTTTCGATTTTATGATAATGTTACAAAAATCGTTTTCTCTTTTATTATAAGTTATCTTATTATAACTTTATTTTTATAATGTAATTGAAATTATTATCATAATAATGTTTCTCGTTATTGAAAATTATCTTATTTTGATAGAAATTAATCAGACATTTTTAATAACAAAATACGATTCCTTATTAGAGGTCTATTACTTCTTTCACAAAATTTTGTATTGTTGTATTTTTTTCAAATTTACATAATATATAACAAAAGAAATGTATAGTAGAAATATATATTTATAACAGAAGTAAGAAATATATGGATTTTTAAATTTTGTATAGTATCTTGAGTAAAAATATTCATATTAATTTATCCCTAATTTAACATAACAAGTTGTTTGTAGCAAAAATTATGAAATAAATGAATATTTAAATACATATTTCAAAATTATGTATATTTTCTTTTTTCTTTAGAAACTTCAAGAATTTATCAAATAAAGTGACTTATAATTATATAAATATAATTTTTTCGCACAGAGTTATATAAAAAATGCCGATTAATTAAATGCTACTTTTTGCAAATTACTTATTGTAAAATTAATGATGCATGATTGTCTGTTTAGTCGATATAAACAATGTATTCTTTTGAAAGAATTGTTTTTTATTATTAATCATGAATTTATGTAAATATTCTTAATTTTCTTAATTTAGAATACACGATCATGAAAAATATGATATATTTCAATTAAATTGATCGATGGAAATCTATCAGGATTTTCGAAAGTTTCGCGCGTTTTCTCCCGTTCAAGCATTCAACAGAGGGGCACGCGCGATCATATATGTATATAACGCTATCGAATACAGAGAAGTGTTAGTAAGCGACAACACTTTATATTTCTGTGTATCAGGTTATAAATTTCGAAAGAAACTCGTCAAATTTTCACGAATCAAGACTTCAGCAGTAAATATATTTTGAAATATGTTTCGCCTTCTTGCGATAATAACGGTGCTCTTTATGACGACTGACGCGCAATTGCACAGGTGAGTATATATTTTATTATATTGTATACTAGCATGATAAATATCGAAATTATAAAGATCGATTTTTTCTTGCATCCGATTTCTTTTATTAAACGCGTGGCTTGTGCAAATGCAATTAATTCTTCTATAGAAATTGGATGAACTTTCTTTTGTCGAAACGTATATTTTTATTTATCAGTCAAAGAGTCAATAAAATAAGAATTTTTTTGAGAAAGTGCTCATTGTTCTTTCGTAACGTTCGCTTTTGTCCATCTTGCTTTTATTCCTATTTAAACGACGACCGTTAATATAAATCGTGATTGGAGGTCATCAAAACATCTAATTGTAAACTACTTTTTCACGCGGTAGCAGATCAACTGTAGATATAAAGAGTTGCTTTGTATTATTTGTTTACTTGATATTTTCTGTATTTTAGTTTTAATAGTTGATACAGTTATTTGTTTTTGAATTATTTCTAAAATTGTAAAATTACACGCAAAATTGTCGTTAATTAAAAAGCATGTCCGTTATAATGATTTTATTTAAAAAAGACTGGATTATAAATTAAATATTACTTTTGAGATATATGAGGATCAAATAATTTAGAAAGATCATCGTGTTAATAAACCGTTCTGATATAATTACATCTAAATGCGTAATGTACTTATATTGGAAATTTGTAAGTAATATAATTGATTTTTGAGACGTTTAAATTTGTATAGACTTTCATAACTTATATTTGTTCTGAGAATATCTGTTAGTCATATCAAATGTGAATATTCATTTTATATTATTTGTAAGTATATATATATTCATATCACAGAATGTTCTTTATGTTATTTCAAGGATTCCATTGTACAAGATGGATTACATTCAATCTTTGGAAAAAGTTGACATCAAGTTGCAAGAAGATTTTTTGTTAAATGACGATCTTCCTTCAGAAAATTTGACCAATTATAAAAACATATATTACTATGGCATTATTAGAATTGGAACTCCACAGCAAGAATTTAAAGTTGTATTTGATACTGGTTCCCCATTTCTTTGGATATTCTCCAAAAATTGCACAATTCCTGCTTGTTGTAAGTAATTTGTTTATATATATATGTACACAGAGTATTTAATTTAACTATTACACCACAAATAACTCCGTTACTTTTACATGTACAAAAGAATGATAAAGAAAGAAGTTGTATGAATGCAAGGGGCACATAAGATGGTGACAATTATTTGATCTTGGATAGTCTTTTGAAGGTCAAATTCTGAAACGGAACCCTCATTTTTCATTACATTGTTGTAGCTTACCTCGAGGGCTTTTCAAAACACTATAATAAAGTATTTTTTCATCGAGTACTTTTCGAGTTTTGAGGCTTGAAATAATTTCTTAATTCTACCGTAAAATCTTACCTGAATTAAGCCGCAAAATATCTAGCAATATATTCATTTTTCGATTACCCTATATCGATACTTTTATGCACAAATTAATGTGAGGAATCAATTGATGTAAAAATAACACGTAGTTATTTTTAAGAAAAAATATGTAATTGTTAATTGCAAATTAGTATTGTTAATTTCGATATTACTGAATATGCTTCGTAGCAGGACATAACCAATATGATAGTGCAAGTTCCGAGACATACAATAATATAATAAAGAGACTTTCACGTTTTCGATATGGCTCTTACGATGTAGAAGGATACTTAGCTACCGATAAAGTAAATGTAAGTCATCATTAAAAAAACAATCCAATTCAGTTACAACTATAATTGTAATTTAAACCTTTCTTAAACAATTATATTGTTTTTTCTTGCAATGATGACGATATATTATTCAATATCAATTTTATTATAGGTTGCCAACCTCAATGTTCAAAATCAAATATTTCTAGAAGTAACTAATATGTTAAGAATAGGTCCAAATTTTTCTAGACCGTACGATGGTATCTTGGGCCTGAGTTATTTCAACATATGTGCCAATCAAATAATGTCTGTCTTCGACAATATTATTGAACAAGGTCTAGTATCATCACGCATTTTCAGTTTTTATCTAAATAGGTACATATTTTCTCTACTTATGAACAACATATATCTATAAACATACAGTTTTATTTCTACATATATTTATATTTATTTTATAGTTATTTTAATATTAACATAAATTAAATTTATTATTTATAGTATTATAATGTTATAAATTAAAGTAATATATATATTTGCATATTCAATATAATTTAATTTTAATTATCACACATATTATGATATAAAAAATATATATAATTTGCAGAGACACTTCAGCCGATTTAGGTGGTGAATTGACATTGGGTGGCTCCGATCCTGCTTATTACGAAGGGGATTTCACATATATTCCTGTTACTCGCAAAGGATACTGGCAAATTACCATTGATAGGTACGTTATTTTTTTAAATTACATTAATCGTGTTTCAACAAATTGTCAACGTCATCGCTTTGTAGGATCAAAATGGAAACTAAGGATCTGTGCGAGAAAAGCTGCCAAGCTATCGTTGATACAGGCTCTTCGCTAATATTAGGACCAGAAGTGGATATCGCAAACATTTATACATTTATTGGAGTTGATGAACGTAATAGAGTAAGTAAACGATATCTTTCAAGTAATCATATCTTTCACAAAGCACGAAGCATTTGATAAAAAAATTATAAAAAGTTAATAATAGCGATAAAAGAAGAAATATTAGGTAAGTTCAAATGAAACATAAACTTCTATCTCGAAACAACGACATTAATCCTTGTTTCCGCTGATATATTTATTAAATATTATTAATTACTAATTTGATTATGTTTTATTTAAAGGTGGACTGCAATCGAATTTCTCAATTGCCTACAATCATGTTTATTATGGGTGGTAAGGCGTTCGATCTTACCGGTAAAGATTACATCATTCGGGTGAGTGCTACAGGCAAATTATTTAAATCATTTAAATATGTATAAGAGAAGTTAATATTGTGTATTTAATTCTGCTCAGCTTCCCAGAAATGAAAGTATATGTATAACCGTCTTTTGGAGCAAAATCAGAAAATTGCAAAATGTAAAATGGGTTATAGGCATGCCATTTATTGGCCGTTATTACACCCAGTTTGATGTGGAGAAAAATCAAGTTGGATTTGCTTTGGCGAAAAGTTCATCAAAATGTATAGAAAATCTTTCATTGTCACATTTTATTATATACTTTATCATCATTTTTTCTAATTATTTGTCTAGTTTTAGATAAGAAAAAAATTTAATACTTTTTAATCGACAATCGGCAAAGTTTGCATGTCATCAATGTGAATTTTTGCGTAATATGTACATAATTGTTTTTTAATTTTTAAAAGCAATACTTTATCGTGAAAGCAGCTGATATGAGCTTATTGCTAATTGGAATGCGAATTTTTGCGAGCAGTGTCATTTGCTAAAACGCTGATTGCTTTTTCATTATCATTATTAGTCACGCGCACATTTAATAATTTATTTTAATACAATTTGTTTTAATTATAAAACAAAATATTAAATAAAATATTTTTAAATTTGATTGATCGGAAGGACGGATGTGTTTTGAATACGCACGATTGTATAGCAGTCGCCAAATGTAGATAAATGAGAGCTCTAATAGTCGAATACAATTTATTTTTTGTATGTCCAGTCACAACGTACAGAAAGAAATTTGCCAGAAATTTCAGAAACATATTCCGCTTTTTCGTGGTGACTGTGGTGTTGATCGACTCGGAAATCCAAAGCTAAGTTCATACATTGTATTGTACGAGTATGTGCACGTTACATATCGATATAATAAATATTGATTTTATAAAAATCGATCTACCTCGTCGTGACCACATTCGACTTTCGGAATTCTAAAATCTATGTAAATGTGTTTGCATTCATTAAACACCGATAAATCCTAAATAGGAGGTTATTCGTGCAGTGCGATGAGCAATAAAAGTTTTCGATTTTGTGGTAATGTTACAAAAATCATTTTTTGTTTTTATTATAAGTTATCTTATTATCACTTTATTCTTATAATGTAATTGAAATTACCATCATAATAATGTTTCTCATTATTGAAAATTATCTTATCTTGATAAATTAATCAGACATTTTTAATAAAAAAATACGATTCCTTATTAGAGATTTATTACTTCTTTCGCAAAATTTCCTATTGTTGTATTTTTTTTCAAATTTACATAATGTATGACGTGTATGTATGTAATGTATGTAATGTATGTAAATGTGTGTAATGTAAGAAATGTATAGTATAAATATATATATATAGCAGAAGTAAGAAATATATGGATTTTTAAATTTTGTATAGTATATTGTGTGAAAATATTTATATTAATATTATCCCTAATTTAACATAACATACCTAATTTAACATAAGTTGTTAAAAGCAAAAATTATGAAATTAATGAATATTTAAATACATATTCCAAGATTATGTATATATTCTTTTTTCTTTAGAAACTTCAAGAATTTATCAAATAAAGTGACTTATAATTGTATAAATATATTTTTTTTGCACAGAATTATATAAAAAAATTTCGATTCATTAAATGCTATTTTTTAATGCATATTAACTTTTGTAAAGTTAATGATTGTCTGCTTGGTCGATATAAACAATGTATTCTTTCTTGAAAGAATTGTTTGTTATTATTAATCATGTATTTCTATAAATAAAAGTTCTTAATTAAGAATGCACGATCATGAAAAATATGATATATTTAAATTAAATTGATGAATGGAATTCTAGCAGGGTTTTTCGAATGTTTCGCGCGTTCTCTACATGTTCAAGCATTCAATACAGGAGCACGCGCGATCATATGTATATAACGCTATCGAATACCGATACAGTGTTAAGAGGAATGTTAGTAAGCGACAACACTTTATTTTTCTGTGTATCCGGTTATAAATTTCGAAAGAAGCTCGTCAAATTTTCACGAATCAAGACTTCAGTAGTAAATAAATTTTGAAATATGTTTCACCTTTTTGCAGTAGTGACGGTGCTCTTTATGACGACTGACGCGCAATTGCAGAGGTCAGTATATATTTTGTTAAATTGTATATTGGCATGATAAATATCGAATTATAAATTATAAATATTGATTTTTTTCCCGATTTCGTGGATTAAACGCGTTGCTTGTGCAAATGCAATTAATGTTTCAATACAAATTCGATGAAAATTTTTTGGCAAAACGTATATTTTTATTTATTAGTCAAAAAGAGTAAATAAAATAAGAATTTTTTTGAGAAAGTGCTGATTGTTCTTTCGTAACGTTCGCTTTTATCCATCTTGCTTTTATTCCTATTTAAACGACGACTATTAATATAAATCGTGATTGGAGGTCATCAAAACATCCAATTATAAACTATTTTTTCACGCGGTAGCAGATCAACTGTAGGTATAATGAGTTGCTTTGTATTATTTGTTTACTTGATATTGTCTGTATTCTAGTTTTAATAGTTGATACAGTTACTTGTTTTTAAATTATTTCTAAAATTGTAAAATTACATGCAAAATTGTCGTTAATTAAGAAGCAATGTCTGTTATAATGATTTTATTTAACCCTTTCGTACCTCCGGCTTTCCCAGAAGAGATGCGTTTTATATAAAGACGGTTTTATAGATTTTTGGGGGTGCTGAAAAATTTACCATCAAAATTTAAATTCAAAATGGCAGATTTAAGATGGCGGCCATGAAAGGCTTAAATATAAATATATTTAAAAAATGTTTGGATTTTTGTTTTAAATATATATTATGGTTTTTCTAAATGTACACACACATATACGTTCAACTTATGGCGTTGTTATACACTTTTTTTTGCAAGCCGCACATCTATCTCGAGACTCAGATGCACGCGTCATCTTAGTTCGCATACACTTTGATTACACATATAAACTGTTATATTTATCATATTAAAGGTGTAATCACATTTAAATAAAACTTCAAGTTTATTATTAGCGTATAAATTGTATGATTTTTTTTTAATATAATATACGGTTATTCTTTACTCTCTAAAAGTTTGATTTTTTGCAAAGTTTAAATAATTATATTTTATTGTAAACATTATATTTCAAAGTGCACGATTTTTTTACATGTAACTTGAACCTTCTTCTTTAAAACAAGCTAAGGTAAAAGTTGATAAGATTATTTGTTTAAAAGTTATGATTTTCTTCGTAGATGGGACATATATGTCCCGGAGGTACGAAAGGGTTAAAAGACTGGATTACAGATTAAATATTACTTTTGAGATATATGAGAATCAAATAATTTAGAAAGATTATCGTGTTAATAAACCGTTCTGATATAATTATATCCAAATGCGTAATGTACTTATATTGTAAATGTGTAAGTTATATATTGATATGACTAACAGATATTCTCAGAACAAATATAAGTTATGAAAGACTATACAAATTTAAACGTCTCAGAAATCAACTATGTAACTTACACATTTACAATATAAGTACATTATGCATTTGGATATAATTATATCAGAATGGTTTATTAATACATATATATATATATATATATATATATATATTCATATTACAGAATGTTCTTTATGTTATTTCAAGGATTTCATTGTACAAGATGGATTACATTCGACAATCTTTGGAAAAAATTGACACCAAGTTGCAAGAAGTTTTTTTGTTAAGTGTCAATTTTCCTTCAGAAAATTTGATCAATTTCAAAACCATAAATTATTATGGCATTATTAGAATTGGAACTCCGCAGCAAGAATTTAAAGTAATGTTTGATACTGGTTCCGCAGATCTTTGGGTATTGTCTAAAAAGTGTATATTCCCTATTTCTTGTAAGTAATTTGTTTATATATATATACATATATATATATATATATATATATATATATATATATATATACACAGAGTGTTTCATTTAAGTCTTACACCAGAAATAACTCTGTTATTTTTACATGTACAAAAAAATAGTAAAGAAAGAAGTTGTTTGAATGAAAGAGGGACATAAGATGGTGACAGTTATTTGATCTTGGATAGTCTTTTGAAGGTCAAATTCTGAAACGAAAAACCCCATTTTTCATTACATATTCTTGTAGCTTACCTCGAGGGCTTTTCAAAACACTGTAAAAAAGTATTTTTTCATTGAGTACTTTTCGAGTTATGAAGGCTTGAAATAATTTCTTAATTTTACCGTAAAACCTTACCTTAATTAAACGTAAAATATCTAGTAAAATATTCATTTTTCGATTATCTTATATCGATACTTTTATGCACAAAATAATGTGAGGAATCAATTGGTGTAAAAAAAACACATAGTTATTTTTAAGAAAAAATATGTAATTGTTAATTGCAAATTATTATTGCTAATTTTCGATATTACTGAATATGCTTTATAGCAGGACATAATCAATATGATAGTGCAAGATCCGAGACATACAATAATATAACAAATAATGGTCTTTCTCGTTTTAAATATATCTCTTATGATGTAGAAGGATACTTAGCTGCTGATAAAGTGAATGTAAGTCATCATTAAGCGAACAATCCAATTCAGTTACAACTATAATTGTAATTTAAACCTTTCTTAAACAATCATATTGTTTTTTCGTGCAATAACAACGATATATTATTTCAATATCAATTTTATATAGGTTTTATATAATTTTATAGGTGGCCAACCTCAATGTTCAGAATCAAACATTTCTAGAAGCAACTAATGTGTTAAGAATAGGTCAAATTTTTTCTAGACCATACGATGGTCTCTTGGGCCTGAGTTATTCCAATATATCTTCTGATGGAATAACGTCTGTCTTCGACAACATGATTAATCAAGGTTTAGTGTCATCACGCATTTTCAGTTTTTATCTAAATAGGTACATATCTTCTTTACTTATGAATAACATATATCTATAAACAAAATTTTTTAATAAATATACAGTTCTATTTGTATATATATTTATATTTATTTTATAGTTATTTTAATATTAACACAAATTAAATTTATTATTTATATATAGTATTATAATTTTTTAAATTAAAGTAATATTTATATTTGCATATTAAATATAATTTAATTTTAATTATCACACACATATATATTACGATATGAAAAATATGTGTAATTTGTAGAGATACTTCAGCCGATTTAGGTGGTGAATTGATATTGGGTGGTTCCGATCCTGCTTATTACGAAGGGGATTTCACATATATTCCTGTTACTCGCAAAGGATACTGGCAAATTACCATTGATAGGTACGTTATTTTCTTAAATTACATTAATCGTGTTTCAACAAATTGTCAACGTCATCGCTTTGTAGGATCAAAATGAAATCTGAGGATCTGTGCGAGGAAAGCTGCCAAGCTATCGTTGATACAGGCTCTTCGGTAATATTAGGACCAGAATTGGATATCGCAAACATTTATACATTTATTGGAGTTGATGAACGTAATAGAGTAAGTAAACGATATCTTTCAAGTAATCATATCTTTTACAAAGCACGAAGCATTAGATAAAAAGTTATAAAAAATTAATAATAGCGATAAAAGAAAAATAAATATTAGGTAAGTTCAAATGAAACATAAACTTCTATCTCGAAACAACGACATTAATCCTTGTTTTTCGTTGACATATTTATTAAATATTATTAATTACTCTAATTTGATATTATGTTTTATTTAAAGGTGGACTGCAATCGAATTTTCCAATTGCCTACAATCAGGTTTATTATGGGTGGTAAGGCGTTCGATCTTACCGGTAAAGATTATATCATTCGGGTGTGTGCTATAGGCAAATTATTATTTAAATTATTTAAATATATATAGGAGAAATTTCTATTGTATATTTAATTCTCAGGATCCAACCGATAAATGGATGTGTATAAGCGTCTTTTCGGTATGCAACATGCAATGTGAAATGAAATGGATTCTAGGCGTGCCATTTATTGGCCGTTATTACACCGTGTTTGATATGGAGAGAGACCGAGTGGGATTTGCTTTGGCGAAAAGTTCATCAAAATGTATAGAAAATCTTTCATTGTCACATTTTATTGTATACTTTATCATCATTTTTTCTAATTATTTGTTTAGTTTTTGATAAGAAAAAAATTTAATCTTTTTTAATCGACAACCGGCAAAGTTCGCATGTCATCAATGTGAATTTTTGCGTAATATGTACAAAATTGTGTTTTAATTTTTAAAAGCAATACTTTATCGTGAAAGCAGCTGATATGAGCTTATTGCTAATTGGAATGCGAATTTTTGTTGCGAGCAGTGTCATTTGCTAAGTTCATTGTTCTATGGCTGTCTAGTCGACATAATCAATCCATTCTTTCGAAACGCTGATTGCTCCTTCATTATCATTCTTAATCACGCGTACATTTAATAAT
Source organism: Camponotus vicinus (assembly GCF_025532165.1). Lineage (NCBI taxonomy): Eukaryota > Metazoa > Arthropoda > Insecta > Hymenoptera > Formicidae > Camponotus > Camponotus vicinus. The sequence goes on from NW_028141950.1 coordinate 6,823,542, forward strand.
TTATTCTAATACAATTTGTTTTAATTATAAAACAAAATATTAAATAAAATATTTTTAAATTTGATTGATCGATAGACCGGATCGATAACACGGATGTGTTTCGAATGCGTGCTATTGTATAACAGTCGCCAAATGTAGGTAAACGAGAGCTCTAATAGTCGAATACAATTTATTTTTTGTATGTCCAGTCACAACGTACAGAAAGAAATTTGCCAGAAATTTCGAAAATATATTCTACCTTCTCGTGGTGACTGTAGTGTTGATCGACGCGGAAATCCAAAGCTAAGTTCATACATTTTATTGTATGTGCACATATCGATCTAATAAATACTGATTTTATAAAAATCGGTCTACCTCGTCGTAACCATATTCGACTTTCGGAAATCTAAAACCTATGTAAATGTGATTGCATTCATTAAACACCGATGAATCCTGAATTGAAGGTTATTCGTGCAAAGCGATAAATGTTTTCGATTTTATGATAATGTTACAAAAATCATTTTCTCCTTTTATTATAAGTTATCTTATTATAACTTTATTCTTATAATGTAATTGAAATTACCATCATAATAATGTTTCTCGTTATTGAAAATTATCATATTTTGGTAAATTAATCAGACATTTTTAATAACAAAATACGACTCTTTATTAGAAATCTATTACTTCTTTCACAAAATTTCGTATTGTTTTATTTTTGTCAAATTTACATAATATATGACGATAGAAATGCATAGTAGAAATATATATATATAGCAGAAGTAAGAAATATATGAATTTTTAAATTTTGTATAGTATCTTGAGTAAAAATATTCGTATTAATATTACCCCTAATTTAACATAACAAGTTGTTTGTAGCAAAAATTATGAAATTAATGAATATTTAAATACATATTTCAAGATTATGTATATTTTCTTTTTTCTTTAGAAACCTCAAGAATTTATCAAATAAAGTGACTTATAATTGTATAAATATATTCTTTTTGCACAGAATTATATAAAAAAATGTCGATTAATTAAATGCTACTTTTTGCAAATTACCTATTGTAAAACTAATGATGCATAATTGTCTGCTTGGTAGATATAAACAATGTATTCTTTCTTGAAATAATTGTTTTTTATTATTAATCATGAATTTATGTAAACAAACGTTCATATTATAGAATACACGATAATGCAAAATATAATATATTTAAATTAAATTGATCGATGGAAATCAATCAGGATTTTTCGAACGTTTCGCGCGTTTTCTCCTCGTTCAGCATTCAATAGAGGGGCCCGCGCGATTATATATATATACATATAACGCTATCGAATATCGATACAGTGTTAAGAGGAGAGTTAGTAAGCGACAACATCTTATTTTTTTGTGTATCTGGTCATAAAGTTTTGAAAGACATTCTTCGTTCAAAATTTTCATGAATCGAGACTTCAATAATAAATAAATTCTGAAATATGTTTCGCCTTTTTGCGATAGTGACGATGCTCTTTATGGCGACTGACGCGCAATTGCAGAGGTCAGTATATATTTTATTATATTGTATATTGATAAATATCGAAATTATAAACATCGATTTCTTCTTGCATCCGATTTTTTTTATTAAACGCGTGGCTTGTGCAAATACAATTAATGCTTCAATACAAATTAGATGAAATTTCTTTAATCAAACGTATATTTTTATTTATTAGTCAAAGAGTAAATAAAATAAGAATATTTTTGAAAAAGTGACTCATTGTTTTTTCATAACTTTTGTCCATCTTGCTTTTATCCCTATTTAAACGACGACCGTTAACATAAATATCGTGATTGGAGGTCATCAAAACATCTAATTGTAAACTACTTTTTCACGCGATAGCAGATCAACTTTATATAATAGGTATAATGAATTGCTTTGTATTATTTGTTTATTTGACATTTTCTGTATCCTATTTTTAATAGTTGATAAAGTTACATGTTTTTAAATTATTTCTATGTGTAAAATTACACAGGAATTGTCGTTAATTAAAAACCAATATCCTTTATGTTATAATGATTTTATTTAAAAGACTGGATTGCAAATTAAATATTACTTTTGATATATATATATATATATATATATATATATATATATATATATATGAGAATCATATAATTCAGAAATATCGAATTAATAAACATTTCTAATATAATTATATCTGAATGCGTAACGTACTTATATTGTAAATGTGTAAGTTATGTAGTTGATTTCTGAGACATTTAAATTTGTATAGACTTTCATAACTTATATTCGTTCTGAGAATATCTGTTAGGCTGCGTTCCATTTGAACGCTTACACGCTTAAAGCATCATTCTGTCTTTGTTGCACATCGAATATCAAACGAAGATAGAGCGACGCTTTCAGCGCTGAAAGCGTAAAAAGGAATGCAGCCTTAGTCATATCAAATGTGAATATTTATTTTATATTATTTGTAAGTATATATATTCATATCACAGAATGTTCCTTATGTTATTTCAAGGATTCCATTGCACAAGATGGATTACATTCAATCTTTGGAAAAAGTTGACATCAACTTGCAAGAAGTTCCTTCGTTAAATGATAATCTTCCGTCAGTACGTTTGACCAATTTTAATAACGTGGATTACTATGGCTTCATTAAAATTGGAACTCCACCAAAAGAATTTAAAGTTAAATTTGTTTGCGCTTCCACATATCTTTGGGTATTCTCCAAAAAGTGCATAATCCCTGCTTGTTGTAAGTAATTTGTTTATATATATATATATATATATATATATATATATATATATTCTATCGACAATTATATTTTGCAAGTATAATCTTGCGATATTTAAAAAGTTATATATATAATACAGATACGTATTTACTTAATTTTATAGTAATATTTAATATTATAGTGTAAATATTACAATGGCAAATTTTGGAATTTGGAAATGTATAAATTAATTTAAATAATTTATCACATTCATTCTCTAAAGGTACAAACAAGCATTGATAAACAAACATGATTTATGAATTAATTCGACAAATACATGTACAACATATATCATTATTTATAAAAGAATATTGTATATATAATATAGGTTAATAAGGCAATATCTGTATACTTTTAAAATCTTTCCAATATTACTAATTTTCGATATTACCGAATATGCTTTACAGCACGACATAATCAATATGATAGAATGAATTCCTACACATATATACCAAATAATAATGAGATTGATATAGAATACATCGATTACCGTGTAGGTGGATTCCTATCTACTGATATAGTAAATGTAAGTCATTGTTAAATAATCAATCCAATTTAGTTAGAAATAAAATCATACGAATAGTTTAAACATTTCTTAAGCAATCATGTTCTTTTTCTTGCGCGGCAACGACGACGTATGTATTACTTCAATACCAATTTTATCGTAGGTTGCCAATCTCAATGTTGAGAATCAAACATTTACGGAAACGGTATACATATCAAATGGAAATATATTTGATACATTTGATAAACAAGAACTTGATGGTCTCTTTGGCCTGAGTTCTTCCAAATTATATGATGATGGAATAACGTCTGTCATCGACAACATGATTGAACAAGATCTAGTGTCATCACACATTTTCAGTTTTTATCTAAATAGGTATATATCTTCTCTACCTAAAAACAACATATATCTCTCTCTAAACGAGAATTTTTAATAAATATGAATTTTATATATATAAGTACATAGAGCTCTATTTGTATATATTTATATTTATTTTAATATTAACATAAATTAAATTTATTATTTATATACAGTATTATAATTTTTAAATTAAATTAAAGTAATATTTATATTTGCACATTAAATATAATTTAGTCTTAATTTTCACATACATACATATTGCGATATAAAAAATATAATTTGCAGAAACACTTCAGCCGATTTAGGTGGTATATTGACATTGGGTGGTTCCGATCCTGCTTATTACGAAGGGGATTTCACATATATTCCTTTTACTGACAAAGAGCACTTGCAATTTACCATTGATAGGTACGTTATTTTTTAAATTACATTAATCATGTTTCAACAAATTGTTGACGTTATCGCTTTGTAGTATCCATATAAATGATTTTACTTGGTGCGAGGGAAGCTGCCAAGCTACCGCTGACACAAGTGTTTGGCAAATAGTTGGACCACAATTAAATATTTCACATATTTATGAATTTATTGAAACTAATCCACAGGGAATAGTAAGTAAATGATATTTCAAGTAATCATATCTTTCACAAAGCATGTAGCCTTTGATAAAAAAATTATATAAAATTGAAATAGCGATAAAAAAAATAAATATTAGATACGTTCAAATGAAACATAAACTTTTATGGAATAACGACATTGATCCTTGTTTCCGTTGAACATATTTATTATATTTATTATTAATTACTAACTTGATATTATTATTTATTTAAAGGTGGACTGCGATCGAATTTTCCAATTGCCTACAATCAGGTTTAATTTGGGTGGTAAGGCGTTCAATCTTACCGGTAAAGATTACATCATTCGGGTGAGTGCTTTAGGAAAATTATTTAAATTATTTAAATATGTATAAGAGACGTTTATATTGTGTATTTAATTCTGCTCAGGATCCAGATGATGAAAGTATATGTATAACCGTCTTCTCGGAACATGACCCAAAATATGACGATGAAATAGAATGGATTCTGGGAATGCCATTTATTGGCCGTTACTACACCGAGTTTGATATCGAGAAAGACCGAGTGGGATTTGCTTTGGCGAAAAATGTATAGAATTCATCAAAATGTATAGAAAATCTTTCATTATCACCTTTTATGGTATACTTTATCATCATTTTTTAAATTATTTGTTTAGTTTTCGATAAGAAAAAAATTTAATCTTTTTTAATCGACAACCGGCAAAGTTCGCATGTCATCAATGTGAATTTTTGCGTAATATGTACAAAATTGTGTTTTAATTTTTAAAAGCAATACTTTATCGTGAAAGCAGCTGATATGAGCTTATTGCTAATTAGAATGCGAATTTTTGCGAGCAGTGTCATTTGCTAAGTTCATTCCCAGATAGCACTGGACGTTCCAGAGATGTCCATTTTAAATCCAGTTTATATCCGCACGTCCACGAACATAAAATGGACATTTAAAGAATATCCGTTGTTGGAATTAAAATGGATGTCCTATTAGCAACATCTTTTGGATGTCCAATTTATGTTCGCATTTGGATTTCTTATTTATATGATTTTTTACTTAATATTTATTACGTTTATTATATATTTTATATTATTAAAGCAACTTTCTTAATATACATCAATTTTTAACACAGATAAAAAGATTGACTAATCGTTTTTTTTACAATTAATATATAAATATAAGTTGTCCTTATTAATATATAAATAAAAGAGCACACCCAGATAGCATATATGACTAAAAGACGACTAAAAGATGTCTGTTGGTTTTTTCTACTATTTGAGAAACATTAAAAATTATCAATCAGCATTTTTATCTTATTTGATAAAGATATTAAATTGCGCATGTGCGTTGCTTCATCTTTATCATATTTGGCGCCAAAACTTGGCGAAACGCAAGGCATGAGAGATGATACATATCTCATATGTTCTTCGCACATGTGCGCACGTGTTGAGTGGTGTCTAGAATATTACAGAAAGATATTTTCGAAGAGTGATAATTGTCGATTAAAAATAGGTAGGTGCACTTTTATTAATATATAAAACTTCTCTGTGTAACGTATCTCAATATTGACATTATCACATTGCAGTTACATACTTATTACAAGGTTATGTTGCAAATTTGTGCTCTTAAAAAATTAGTTGTTCACCTCAAATATGCATTTCTCAGTAAATATGATATATATTTATTATAACAAATAATATTTATTAGAATTTTGCATTCATAAAAATGCATATTATACGTATATATATTTGTGATATATACACGGCAAATATATATTCCATATTCCATATAGCAAAAAAGAATTATTTTATGTTATAATTTGCTATCATATGATATAACCATATAAATTATATATTAAATTATAAATGTTATATCATGTATGAGTAGGAAATTGCAACGAATATACATATAATATACATGTTCATATAATATACTTGTGTTTACTAGGTTCTCAATTTTATTAAAGCATATAAGATTTATTAAACGAACATTTATAAACATAAAATATAAATATTTCAAAATTATGGAAAGAGGAATATTAATAAGTTTTAATTACATATATTGATTATTATTATTTATATTAATCTTATTGTGTAACATTTATATTGTTGATATTATTATCGTTTAAATTTTATGAATGTTTATAATTTAACAATTTATATCTAACTTTAAGATAAATAATAATAAATGTATATTGTATATTTTTAAATTTCCGGGAATGATTATTTAATTGTAGTCATGAAAATATTAAAAAAGATCTATTCTAATTTTTTGGAGATTTTATGTGTATATATTATGTGTATATATACGTATATTATCTTTTTCGTTTTTGTTATTTCTAAATAAATGTTTTACTTTGTAATAAAAATATGTATTTAAATGTTTATATAGATAATTACGAGGCAAAAGAAAATGAAATCGCACATCAAGAAATTGCAGAAGTAACACACGCAAATAACATGTTTGCAAAATCACATTTGGAAGAGTCTTTTCAACATAGTCCATCTCTAATTGTAAGAAAGTCCAATCCATTAAAAAGCCCAAACATAAAAAAAGCCCAATCTATAAAAGGTTACGTTATTAACAATTAATAATTTTATTAACAATTAGTAATTTGTAATATTAAAAATTTTAAATAATAAAAGTATATAAATGTTTATATAGATAATTACGAGGCAAAAGAAAATGAAATCGCACATCAAGAAATTGCAGAAGTAACACACGCAAATAACATGTTTGCAAAATCACATTTGGAAGAGTCTTTTCAACATAGTCCATCTCTAATTGTAAGAAAGTCCAATCCATTAAAAAGTCTAAATATGAAAAAAGCCCAACCAATAAAAGGTATATGCAATTATTATCAATTAATAATTTTATTAACAATTGGTAATTTTTAATTAAAAATATTAAATAATAAAAATATAAATATTAAAAAATAATTATGTATATTTTATGTATCCAATTTGTTAAAATAATTTCATTACTTTACACAAATATTATAGGCAAACTGGTCGCTGTGCAGCAGGACTTTGAGGATAATTTTGTTGAATCAGAAGAAAATAACTTGACTAATATGAAGTGCACATGTCAGCTTTGTCCAATACACGTTGAGATGCAGAATAAAAATGGTGTATATTTTAAATTATCATGTACGTGTTTATACAAAATTATTTATAATAATTATTTATATAATTTTATTTTCCAGAAATATATTTTAAAGAAATAATTCGTCAACAAAATTATTTTAAGGCGCAATTGTGGCAAACATCTGAAGACATACGAGATTTAAAAAATATTGGACTAAATCAAGCTCTTTACGACACTCAAAGGCAGGAATCAGTTTTTTGCTCTTTCACACTTCCATTAGAAACGGAACAACAATTAGAAGAAGTTGAACAATTTTTAAAAAATCAAACCAATTTTGAGAAATCGGTAATTGTTTTTATATTGAATATTTTTATCATTTAAATATAAAAATTTTATTTATTTTACTGTATATTTACTGTATATTTTACTGTATATTTTACTGTATACTATACATGTAATTTAAATACATGTAAATATGTGTGTATGTAAATTCAAACACATTATAAGGATTAAAATTAAGATAACAAAAGATAATATAAATTTATTGCAGGTAACACAAGCATCGCGTACTGGTGGCAAACATTCTTACGAATTTGTGAAACGAAATTTGAGCCAACTTTTAAGTAATAAATTGGCAGAAAAATACAGTTGGTTTGGAAGAAAACATAAAAAAAAATTCCATGAACTAAAATTAGCGGAAATGTTAATTGGTAATTAATATTGTCTAAATAATTTAATTAATTTTAAAGTTTTCATATGATTTTTCTGTTTATATTTCTATATTTTCGGATTTTTAGTAATATTTATTTATTACGTTTTATTAAGATTTGACAGATTGCTTTATCAAAGCTAGTCTTTCTGATACTGTAGAATATATGTATATCAGAAAATTTACAAACAATTTACAATTTACAAACTTACAAAATTTACAAACCTTGATAAAGTACATAATGTTTGCGAAATAGTAAATAACTTAAAACGCAATAAATCGGAGAAAATAAATCTTTAGAAGTATAATAATTTAAAAAAATAATTTAAATTTCTATTTTTACTCGATATATATTCTACGTTTCAGCTGCAGGAGAAGCATGTAATACGTCGTTTACAAGAAAGGACATAGAAGAGTCTACACAAAAATGGTTACGTAGAGCAAAGGAAAGATCCGATACAAATGAAAAAAAATTGCTGAGTCGAACACGTAACGACTAATCGTTAAAAAATACGTTAAGATTATAAACAAATTTTATTTTTTACAATTTTAAATTTTCTTTTCTTTTGTATGATAGCATGTACGATATATTTTATTTTTTGTTGTTTAACCCGTGCGTATGCCGCACAAGTGATATAGCATATCAAAGACATATGTATTGTTATGATTAATACGTTAAGCCACTATTTTTGTTTCGACAGTACATTATTAATATTAGCCACTTTCGTATGCAATATTATTACATAATATTTAATATTTAATATATAATATCATATGTAGCATCAATATTTTTGCTAGAAAGTTGTTTTTCAGTTAATACCGAATTTTATCGTATAATAGTAATATGCAATATTATCATAAAAATTATGTATTTTATGTTACATATTTTTCAATATAAAAAATATTTCTCATAAAATAAAAATAAAGAATTTATACAAAGATAATTTAAATGTTATTATTTCATTAAAATTTATAATATTTAAATTTAAATTTATAATTTAAAAAAAGATCCAAAATCAGTCCAAAATTAGTCCAAAATCAGTCCAAAATAGATTCAAAATTGGATATATCTTGGATATTTTGTGGATGTACAAAGTTGTGACAAATGTACATCTAATGGACGTTAATCAAATGTCCGACGGACCTTACTTGGACTTTATATGGATATCCTAATGTCTAGAAGCGGACATTTATTTGACATACATTGGACATCCTTGTGCTATCTGGGTTGTTCTATGGCTGTCTAGTCGACATAATCAATCCATTCTTTCGAAACGCTGATTGCTCCTTCATTATCATTCTTAATCACGCGTACATTTAATAATTTATTTTAATACAATTTGTTTTAATTATAAAACAAAATATTAAATAAAATATTTTTAAATTTGATTGATCGATAGACCGAATCGATAACACGGATGTGTTTCGAATGCGTGCGATTGTATAACAGTCACCAAATGTAGGTAAACGAGAGCTCTAATAGTCGAATACAATTTATTTTTTGTATGTCCAGTCACAACGTACAGAAAGAAATTTGCCAGAAATTTCGAAAATATATTCTACCTTCTCGTGGTGACTGTGGTGTTGATCGACGCGGAAATCCAAAGCTAAGTTCATACATTTTATTGTATGTGCACGTTACATATCGATCTAATAAATACTGATTTTATAAAAATCGGTCTACCTCGTCGTAACCATATTCGACTTTTGGAAATCTAAAACCTATGTAAATGTGATTGCATTCATTAAACACCGATGAATCCTGAATAGATGGTTATTCGTGTAGAGCGATAAATGTTTTCGATTTTATGATAATGTTACAAAAATCATTTTCTCTTTTTATTATAAGTTATCTTATTATAACTTTATTCTTATAATGTAATTGAAATTACCATCATAATAATGTTTCTCGTTATTGAAAATTATCTTATTTTGGTAAATTAATCAGACATTTTTAATAACAAAATACGACTCTTTATTAGAGATCTATTACTTCTTTCACAAAATTTCGTATTGTTTTATTTTTGTCAAATTTACATAATATATGACGATAGAAATGCATAGTAGAAATATATATATAGCAGAAGTAAGAAATATATGGATTTTTAAATTTTGTATAGTATCTTGAGTAAAAATATTCGTATTAATATTACCTCTAATTTAACATAACAAGTTGTTTGTAGCAAAAATTATGAAATTAATGAATATTTAAATACATATTTCAAGATTATGTATATTTTCTTTTTTCTTTAGAAACCTCAAGAATTTATCAAATAAAGTGACTTATAATTGTATAAATATATTTTTTTCGCACAGAATTATATAAAAAATGTCGATTAATTAAATGCTACTTTTTGCAAATTACCTATTGTAAAACTAATGATGCATAATTATCTGCTTGGTAGATATAAACAATGTATTCTTTCTTGAAATAATTTTTTTTTATTATTAATCATGAATTTATGTAAACAAACGTTCATATCAAGAGACACGGTAGTGTCTCGCGCCAAGTTCATGCGAAGCATTAGCGCGGCACTCCGTGTATCTATACGCGAGTCGGACAGTTGAGAGTAACTCAGATTATCGGATTTCAATAACGGCTGAACGGATTGAATTCTTACTAGCCTTAATCGATAGAGCGGATTTGAATTATATAAAGAAAGTATCTTTATTTTTGTGCTGCGTGATCTATAAACGGTGATATCATAACGCAAAGTCGAAATATGAAAATTTTCAATTAAGAAACGTCTTTATCATCATCATGGTCATCAACGCACATGTATGTACACAACACATAGAAAGAGAAAACGTACATTTCCTACTCTCGACAGAAGATTGCGCTAATGACGCTTTGCGATATTTACGATATTAATGACATGTGTCATATGTGTCATTAGTGACATGTATCATTAACCGCATTTTGAGTAGTGATAAATAATAAAGTGCAAGTTAAATAATAAATAATTAAATTATTAATTAAAAATTCGCATGAGCCAGTAAGATATGATAATTGGAACGCAAGGTAAATAAATATATTTATTTTACAAGCCAAATATAAATATATATAATATAATAATAATTATATATATATATATATATATATGTATATATATATATATATATATATATATATATATGTATATATATATATATATATATATATATATATATATATATATATAATATATATTATATATACTTATTCTATATATATTTTTATATAATTTGCTAATATATTTAAAAAATATACATACATACATATACATATACATATATATATATATATATATATATATATATATATATATATATGTATGTATGTATTAAAAAAAATATATATATATATATACATATTTTTTTTAATATAATATCTCTTAGCAAATTAGACTAAAAAAAGAAGTGATATAATCCCCAAAAACTTACCTTTTTAAAAAAAGGTAAAAAAAGGGCGCCAAGTTCATGCACTAATTGTATCCAACTGTCATATTGTCTACAAAAGTAGTGATATAAAAAAATTGCGCCAACTAAGAATAAAAATTTGTACAAGATAAATAGAAGTACAAGGAAGAAAACTTGTACAAGTTAAATAGAAATATTTTAATTGAAAACATTGTTATACAAAATAGTTGTTTTAATTTTTAAAAATAATAATATTAAAAAATTAAAAATTTATTTAAAAATTGAAAACTGAAAATTAATATAAAACAAAAAAGTAAAAAAAATTTTAATTAAAAAAAATTGGCGCTGCCAATAAAATTGGCATATATTCCAATTAAATATATATTTAACAGTAAATATAATTGCTGGACAGTTATTATTAACTCTCTTAAGATCTTCTGGATCTTCAATTAATAATTTAATTATTATAATTCTTATATTATTTTCACAAATTATACTTTTTACTTTAGAAATTTCTATGAGAATTATTTAAGCTTATGTTTTTTCTATTTTATCAACTTTATATAGTATGGAAATCTAAAAGATTGGAACATATTCCAATTATTAGTCTAACATTTAAATTTAATGACCTAATTTCTTTAATTAATTTATATTGATTTACATTTGAAAATTTAGACTTTTAAGCTGAACAATATATTAGTAAAATTGGCAGTGCCAAGTTTTTTTAATTAAAATTTCTTTTACTTTTTTGTTTTATATTAATTTTCAGTTTTCAATTTTTAAATAAATTTTTAATTTTTTAATATTATTATTTTTAAAAATTAAAACAACTATTTTGTATAACAATGTTTTCAATTAAAATATTTCTATTTAACTTGTACAAGTTTTCTTCCTTGTACTTCTATTTATCTTGTACAAATTTTTATTCTTAGTTGGCGCAATTTTTTTATATCACTACTTTTGTAGACAATATGACAGTTGGATACAATTAGTGCATGAACTTGGCGCCCTTTTTTTACCTTTTTTTAAAAAGGTAAATTTTTGGGGATTATTATAGAATACACGATAATGCAAAATATAATATATTTAAATTAAATTGATCGATGGAAATCAATCAGGATTTTTCGAACGTTTCGCGCGTTTTCTCCTCGTTCAGCATTCAATAGAGGGGCACGCGCGATTATATATATATACATATAACGCTATCGAATATCGATACAGTGTTAAGAGGAGAGTTAGTAAGCGACAACACCTTATTTTTCTGTGTATCTGGTCATAAAGTTTTGAAAGACACTCTTCGTTCAAATTTTAATGAATCGAGACTTCAATAATAAATAAATTCTGAAATATGTTTCGCCTTTTTGCGATAATGACGATGCTCTTTATGACGACTGACGCGCAATTGCTAAGGTCAGTATATATTTTATTATATTGTATATTGATAAATATCGAAATTATAAACATCGATTTTTTCTTGCATCTGATTTTTTTTATTAAACGCGTGGCTTGTGCAAATACAATTAATGCTTCAATACAAATTAGATGAAATTTCTTTAATCAAACGTATATTTTTATTTATTAGTCAAAGAGTAAATAAAATAAGAATATTTTTGAAAAAGTGACTCATTGTTTTTTCGTAACTTTTGTCCATCTTGCTTTTATCCCTATTTAAACGACGACCGTTAACATATATATCGTGATTGGAGGTCATCAAAACATCTAATTGTAAACTACTTTTTCACGCGATAGCAGATCAACTTTATATAATAGGTATAATGAATTGCTTTGTATTATTTGTTTATTTGACATTTTCTGTATCCTATTTTTAATAGTTGATAAAGTTACATGTTTTTAAATTATTTCTATGTGTAAAATTACACAGGAATTGTCGTTAATTAAAAACCAATATCCGTTATGTTATAATGATTTTATTTAAAAGACTGGATTGCAAATTAAATATTACTTTTGATATATATATATATATATATATATATATATATATATATATATATATATGAGAATCATATAATTCAGAAATATCGAATTAATAAACATTTCTGATATAATTATATCTGAATGCGTAACGTATTTATATAGTGAATGTGTAAGTTATGTAGTTGATTTCTGAGACGTTTAAATTTGTATAGACTTTCATAACTTATATTTGTTCTGAGAATATCTGTTAGTCATATCAAATGTGAATATTTATTTTATATTATTTGTAAGTATATATATTCATATCACAGAATGTTCCTTATGTTATTTCAAGGATTCCATTGCACAAGATGGATTACATTCAATCTTTGGAAAAAGTTGACATCAACTTGCAAGAAGTTCCTTCGTTAAATGATAATCTTCCGTCAGTACGTTTGACCAATTTTAAAAACGTGAATTACTATGGCTTCATTAAAATTGGAACTCCACCAAAAGAATTTAAAGTTAAATTTGTTTGGGCTTCCACAAATCTTTGGGTATTCTCCAAAAGGTGCATAATCTCTGCTTGTTGTAAGTAATTTGTTTATATATATATATATATATATATATATATATATATATTTTATCGACAATTATATTTTGCAAGTATAATCTTGCGATATTTAAAAAGTTAAATATATAATACAGATACGTATTTACTTAATTTTATAGTAATATTTAATATTATAGTGTAAATATTACAATTGCAAATTTTGGAATTTTGAAATGTATAAATTAATTTAAATAATTTATCACATTCATTCTCTGAAGGTACAAACAAGCATTGATAAACAAACATGATTTATGAATTAATTCGACAAATACATGTACAACATATATCATTATTTATAAAAGAATATTGTATATATAATATAGGTTAATAAGGCAATATCTGTATACTTTTAAAATCTTTCCAATATTACTAATTTTCGATATTACCGAATATGCTTTACAGCACGACATAATCAATATGATAGAATGAATTCCTACACATATATACCAAATAATACTGAGATTGATATAGAATACATCGATTACCGTATAGGTGGATTCCTATCTACTGATATAGTAAATGTAAGTCATTGTTAAATAATCAATCCAATTTAGTTAGAAATAAAATCATACGAATAGTTTAAACATTTCTTAAGCAATCATGTTCCTTTTCTTGCGCGGCAACGACGTATGTATTACTCCAATACCAATTTTATCGTAGGTTGCCAATCTCAATGTTCAGAATCAAACATTTACGGAAACGGTATACATATCAAATGGAAATATACTTGATATATTTGATAAACAAGAACTTGATGGTCTCTTCGGCCTGAGCTCTTCCAAATTATATGATGATGGAATAACGTCTGTCATCGACAACATGATTGAACAAGGTCTAATGTCATCACGCATTTTCAGTTTTTATCTAAATAGGTATATATCTTCTCTACCTAAAAACAACATATATCTCTCTCTAAACGAGAATTTTTAATAAATATGAATTTTATATATATATATATATAAGTACATAGAGCTCTATTTGTATATATTTATATTTATTTTAATATTAACATAAATTAAATTTAATATTTATATACAGTATTATAATTTTTAAATTAAATTAAAGTAATATTTATATTTGCACATTAAATATAACTTAGTTATTAGTCTTAACTTTCACATATATACATATCGCGATATAAAAAATATAATTTGCAGAAACACTTCAGCCGATTTAGGTGGTATATTGACATTGGGTGGTTCCGATCCTGCTTATTACGAAGGGGATTTCACATATATTCCTTTTACTGACAAAGAGCACTTGCAATTTACCATTGATAGGTACGTTATTTTTTAAATTACATTAATCATGTTTCAACAAATTGTTTACGTTATTGCTTTGTAGTATCCATATGAATGATTTAACTTGGTGCGAAAAAGGCTGCCAAGCTGTCGCTGATACAAGTGCTTGGCAAATAATTGGGCCACGATTACATATTGCATATATTTATGAATTTATTGAAGCTGATCGACAGGGAATAGTAAGTAAACGATATTTCAAGTAATCATATCTTTCACAAAGCACGTAGTTTTTGATAAAAAGGTTATAAAAAATTAAAATAGCGATAAAAAAATAAATATTAGGGACCACCGTTCAAATGAAACATAAACTTTTATGGAACAAGGACATTAATCCTAGTTTCCGTTGAACATATTTATTAATATATTATTTATTAATATATTTATTATTAATTACTAACTTGATATTATTATTTATTTAAAGGTGGACTGCGATCGAATTTTCCAATTGCCTACAATAAGTTTTAATTTGGGTGGTAATTTATTCGATCTTACTGGTGAAGATTACATCATTCGGGTGAGTACTACAGGAAAATTATTTGAATTACTTAAATATGTATAAGAGAAGTTTATATTGTGTATTTAATTCTGCTCAGCATCCAGATGATGAAAGTATATGTATATCCGTTTTCTCGAAATATCTTCACTCAACATATCACGATGAAATAAAATGGGTTCTGGGCATGCCATTTATTGGCCGTTACTACACCAAGTATGATATGGAAGAAGATCGAGTGGGATTTGCTTTGGCGAAAAATGTATAGAATTCATCAAAATGTATAGAAAATCTTTCATTGTCACCTTTTATGATATACTTTATCATCATTTTTTAAATTATTTGTTTAGTTTTCGATAAGAAAGAAATTTGATCTTTTTTAATCGCCAACCGACAAAGTTCGCATATTATATCAATGTGAAGTTTTGCGTAATATCTACATAACTGTGCGTTAATTTTCAACAGCAATACTTTATTGGAAGCAGCTGATATGAGCTTATTGCTAATTAGAATGCGAATTTTTGCGAACAGTGTCATTTGCTAAGTTCATTGTTGAACATTTGTACCTATATTGTAACAAATAAGCACTAGATCTGGTTGTTCCGGATTATCGGTGATGCGTGTTTCAATCAGACCTGAAATAATTTGATTTCATGTTGATTATAAATATTACATCGCTATTATTATTTATGAATTTTAATTGTAATATATGTTTATATATGCATATATATACATATTATATAATACATATACTGTATGTTTGAATTATATCAATATTCGATATCAAATTTTTTAAATCGGGATGAATTTGATAAAAAGAACTAAGAATAAAATTACAGTGAAATAATTACAATTTTTTATCTTATAATGTGTTTATTTTATTATAAGTTATCTTATTATAAGTTTATTCTTATAATGTAACTGAAATTATCATCGTAATAACGTTTCTCATTATTGCAAATTATCTTATTTCGATAAATTAATCACACATTTTTAATAAAAAAATACGTTTCCTTATTAGAGATCTGTTATTTCTTTCACAAAATTTCGTATAGTTGCATTTTCCTAAAATTTGCTTAATATAGGAAAGAAATGTACCTACAGTTTTTTAAGTTTTTTAAGTTTTGTATATTAAATCTTGAACTAAAATATTCGTATTAATATTATCCCTAATTTAACATAACAAGTTGTTTGTAGCAAAATCTTTGAAATTAATGAATATTTAAATACATATTTCAAAATTATGTATATTTACTTTTCTCTTTAAAAACTTCAAGAATTCATCAAATAAGGTAATTTATAATTATATAAATATAGTTCTTCCGCACAGAATTATATAAAAAATGTCGATTAATTAAATGCTACTTTCTGTAGATTATCTATTGTAAAGTTAATGTTGCATGATTATCTGTTTAGTCGATATAAACAATGTACTCTTTCGAAAGAATTGTTTTTTATTATTGATCATGAACTTATGTAAATAAACGTTCTTAATTAAGAATACACGATCATGCAAAATATGGTATATTTAAATTAAATTGATCGATGGAAATCTATCAGGATTTTTCGAATGTTTCGCGCGTTCTCTACCTGTTCAAGCATTCAACAGAGGGACACGCGCGATCATATATATATATATATATAACGCTATCGAATTCCAATACAGTGCTAAGGGAGAGTTAGTAAACGACAACACTTTATTTTTCTGTGTATCTGGTCATAAAGTGTCGAAAGAAAGTCGTTGAAATTTTCACGAATCGAGACTTCAGCAGTAAATAAATTCTGAAATATGTTTCGCCTTTTTGTGACTTTAATGACGGTGCTCTTTATGACGATTGACGCGCGATTGGACAGGTCAGTATATATTATATTACATTGCATATTGGCATGATAAATATCGAACTTAGAAAGATCGATTTTTTCTCGTTTCTGACTTCTTGGATTAAACGTGTGGCTTGTGCAAATGCAATTAATGCTTCAATACAAATTGAAGGAAATTTCTTTTGTTAAAACGTATATTTTTATTTATTCGTTAAAGAGTTAATAAAATGACAATATTTTTGAGAAAGTGTCATTGTTTTTTCGTAACGTTCGCTTTTGTCCATCTTGCCTTTATCCCTATTTAAACGACGACCGTTGACATAAATCGTGATTGGAGGTCATCAAAACATCTAATTGTAAACTACTTTTTCACGCGATAGCAGATCAACTTTATATAATAGGTATAATGAATTGCTTTGTATTATTTGTTTACTTGACATTTTCTATATCCTATTTTTAATAGTTGATAAAGTTACTTGTTTTTAAATTATTTCTATGTGTAAAATTACACAGAAATTGTCGATAATTAATAATCAATGTCCGTTATGTTATAATAATTTTATTTAAAAGACTGGATTACAAATTAAATATTACTTTTGATATATATTTATTTATATATATATATGAGAATCATATAATTCAGAAATATCATCCAGTTAATAAACATTTCTGATATAATTATATTTAAATGCGTAATGTACTTATATTGTAAATATGTAAATTATATAGTTGATTTCTGAGATGTTTATAAATTTGTGTAGACTTTTATATTTATGTTCTAAGAATACCTGTCAGTTCTATCAAATGTGAATATATATTATATATATATATATATATATATATATGTATATATATATATATATATTTGCTAGTATATATGTACTTGCATTCACAGAATGTTCTTTATGTTATTTCAAGGAACAAGAGGAATTTCCTTTCAGAATTTTCGAAAAAAGTTGGCACCAACTTGCAAGAAGTTCCTTCGTTAGATGATAATCTTCCGTCAGTACGTTTGACCAATTTTAAAAACGTGAATTACCATGGCTTCATTAAAATTGGAACTCCACCAAAAGAATTTAAAGTTGTATTTGATATTGGTTCCGAATTTCTTTGGATATTCTCCAAAAATTGCACAATTCCTACTTGTTGTAAGTAATTTGTTTATATATATATATATATATATATATATATATATATATATATATTCTATCTACAATTATATTTTGCAAGTATAATCTTGCGATATTTAAAAAATTAAATATATAATACAGATATTTACTTAATTTTATAGTAATATTTAATATTATAGTGTAAATATTACAATGGCAAACTTGGGAATTTGGAAATGTATAAATTAATTTAAATAATTTATCACATTCATTCTCTGAAGGTACAAACAAGCATTGATAAACAAACATGATTTATGAATTAATTCGACAAATACATGTACAACATATATCATTATTTATAAAAGAATATTGTATATTTAATATTGTTTAATAAGAGAATATCTGTATACATATTTTTAAAATCTTTCCAATATTACTAATTTTCATTATTACTGAATATGATTCACAGCAGGACATAATCAATATGATGGTATGAATTCCTACACATATGTACCAAATAATACGAAGATTGTTATAGATTCCTTCTATTACAATATAAGTGGATTCCTATCTACTGATATGGTGAATGTAAGTCATTATTAAACAATCAATCCAATTTAGTTATAACTATAATCATAGTTTAACATTTCTTAAGCAATCATGTTCTTCTTCTTCCGCGGCAACGACGATGCATGTATTATTGCAATACCAATTTTATCATAGGTTGCCAATATCAATGTAGAGAATCAAACATTTATGGAAACGGTATACATATCAAATAAAGATATATTTGATATATTTAAACAAGAACTTGATGGTCTCTTCGGCCTGAAATCCAATAAATATGATGATGAAATAACGCCTGTCTTCGACAACATGATTGAACAAGGTCTAGCGTCATCACGCATTTTCAGTTTTTATCTAAATAGGTACATATCTTCTCTACCTAAAAGCAACATATATCTCTCTCTAAACGAGAATTTTTAATAAATATGAATATTACACATATAAGTATATAAAGCTCTATTTGTATATATATTTATATTTATCTTAATATTAACATAAATTAAATTTATTATTTATATACAGTATTATAATTTTTTAAATTAAAGTAATATTTATATTTGCACATTAAATATAACTTAGTCTTAATTTTCACATACATACATATCGCGACATAAAAAATATAATTTGCAGAGACACTTCAGCCGATTTAGGTGGTATATTGACATTCGGTGGTTCCGATCCTGCTTATTACGAAGGAGATTTCACATATATTCCTTTTACTGACAAAGAGTACATGCAATTTACCATTGATAGGTACGTTATTTTTTAAATTACATTAATCATGTTTCAACAAATTGTTTACGTTATCGCTTTGTAGTATCCATATAAATGATTTTACTTGCTGCGAGGAAGGCTGCCAAGCTACCGTTGACACAACTTCTTGGCAAATAATTGGGCCACGATTACATATTGCATATATTTATGGATTTATTAAAACTGATCGACAGGGAATAGTAAGTAAACGATATTTCAAGTAATCATATCTTTCACAAAGCACGTAGTTTTTGATAAAAAGGTTATAAAAAATTAAAATAGCGATAAAAAAATAAATATTAGGTACCACCCGTTCAAATGAAACATAAACTTTTATGGAACAAGGACATTAATCCTAGTTTCCGTTGAACATATTTATTAATATATTATTTATCAATATATTTATTATTAATTACTAACTTGATATTATTATTTATTTAAAGGTGGATTGCGATCGAATTTTCCAATTGCCTACAATCAGGTTTAATTTGGGTGGTAAGGCGTTCAATCTTACCGGTAAAGATTACATCATTCGGGTGAGTGCTATAGGAAAATTATTTCAATTACTTAAATATGTATAAGAGAAGTTTATATTGTGTATTTAATTCTGCTCAGCATCCAGATAATGAAAGTACATGTATACCCGTTTTCTCGAAACTTAACCCAACATATGACGATGTAGCAGAATGGATTCTGGGAACGCCATTTATTGGCCGTTACTACACCGAGTTTGATATGGAGAAAGACCGAGTGGGATTTGCTTTGGCGAGAAATGTATAGAATTCAAAAGGTATAGAAAATCTTTCATTGTCACATTTTATTGTATACATTATCATAATTTTTTAAATTATTTGTTTAGTTTTCGGTAAGAAAAACATTAATCGCCAACCGACAAAGTTTGCATATTATCAATGTTTATTTTTGCGCAACATGTACATAATTGTGTTTTAATTTTTAAAAGCAATACTTTATCGTGAAAGCAGCTGATATGAGCTTATTGCTAATTAGAATGCGAATTTTTGCGAGTAATGTCATTCGCTAAGGTCATTGTTGCATGGCCGTCTAGTCGATATAATCAATCTATTCTTTCGAATTGCTGATTTCTCCTTCATTATCATTCTTAATCGCGCACACATTTAATAATTTATTTTAATACAATTTGTTTTCTAATTATAAAACAAAATATTAAATAAAATATTTTTAAATTTGACTGATCGATAGGACAGATCGATAACACGGACGTGTTTCGATTGCGCGCGATTGTATAACAGTCGCCAAATGTCGATAAACGAGAGATCTAGTAGTCGAATACAATTTATTTTGTGTATGTCCAGTCACAACGTGCGGAAAGACATACATTGTATTGTATGTGTACGTTACATATCGATATAATTAATATTGTTTTTATAAAAATCGATCTACCTCATCGTGACCATATTTGACTTTTTGACATCTAAAACCTATGTAAGTGTGATTGCATACATAGAACGATAAATCCTAAATAGAAAGTTATAGATTGTTATTTAAAACATAACTAACCATCGTCGTACGTTCTCGATTTATGATTCTTGCGTATCGTTATGTACGAAGAAGTGCAATAGATCTCACTTAATTTGAATGGACCTAATGGATCTAATGAGTTCTCTATATTTCTGGAGTCTAAAGAGACGATCTTCAACTGAACATTTGTACCTATATTGTAACAAATAACCACTAGATCTGGTTGTTCCGGATTATCATTGCGTGTTTCAATCAAACTTGAAATAATTTGATTTCAAATTGATTGTAAATATTACATCGCTATTATTATTTATGAATTTTAATTGTAATATATGTTTATATATGCATAAATATATATACATATATATATATATATATATATATATTTATAATACATATACTGTATTTATAATACACATACTATATGTTTGAATTATATCAATATTCGGTATCAAATTTTTTAAATCGGGATGAATTTGATAAAAAGAACTAATAATAAAATTACAATGAAATAATTACAATTTTTTTAACTTATAATGTATTCATTTTATTATAAGTTATCTTATTATAAGTTTATTCTTATAATGTAATTGAAATTATCATCATAATAACGTTTCTCATTATTGCAATTTAACTTATTTCGATAAATTAATCACACATTTTTAATAAAAAATACTTAATTTCCTTATTAGAGATCTATTATTTTTTTCACAAAATTTCGTATGGTTATATTTTCTTCAAATTTGCATAATATAGGAAAGAAATGTATAATTAGTATAGATTTTTAAGTTTTGTATAGTACCTTGAGTTAAAATATTCATATTAATATTATCCTAAATTTAACATAACAAATTGTTCAAAGCAAAATTTCTGAAATTAATGTATATTCAAATATATTTTTCAAGATTATGTATATTTTCCTGTCTCCTTAGAAACCTCAAGAATTCATCAAATAAAGTGTGGTTTATAATTGTATAAATATAATTTTTCCGCACAAAATTATATAAAAAAATGTCGATTAATTAAATGCTACTTTTTGCAAATTATCTATTGTAAAGTTAATGATGCATGATTGTCTGTTTGGTTGATATAAACAATATATTCTTTCGAAAGAATTGTTTTTATTGTTAATCATGAATTTATGTAAATAAATGTTCTTCATTAAAAATACACGATCATGCAAAATATGGTATATTTAAATTAAATTGATCGATGGAAATCTATCAGGATTTTTCGAATGTTTCGCGCGTTCTCTACCTGTTCCAGCATTCAACAGAGGGGCACGCGCGATCATATATAACGCTATCGAATACCAATACAGTGCTAAGGGAGAGTTAGTAAACGACAACACTTTATTTTTCTGTGTATCTGGTCATCAAGAGTCGAAAGAAAGTCGTCGTTGAAATTTTCACGAATCGAGACTTCAGCAGTAAATAAATTCTGAAATATGTTTCGCCTTTTTGTGACTTTAATGACGGTGTTCTTTATGACAATTGACGCGCGATTGGACAGGTCAGTATATATTATATTATATTGCATATTGGCATATAATAAATATCGAACTTACAAAGATCGATTTTTTCTCGTTTCCGACTTCTTGGATTAAACGTGTGGCTTGTGCAAATGCAATTAATACTTCAATACAAATTGAATGAAATTTCTTTTGTTAAAACGTATATTTTTATTTATTCGTCAAAGAGTAAATAAAATGACAATATTTTTGAGAAAGTGTCATTGTTTTTTCGTAACGTTCGCTTTTGTCCATCTTGCCTTTATCCCTATTTAAACGACGACCGTTGACATAAATCGTGATTGGAGGTCATCAAAACATCTAATTGTAAACTACTTTTTCACGCGATAGCAGATCAACTGTAGGTATAATGAGTTGCTTTGTATTATTTGTTTACTTGACATTTTCCGTATCCTATTTTTAATAGTTGATAAAGTTACTTGTTTTTAAATTATTTTTATGTGTAAAATTACACAGAAATTGTCGTTAGTTAAAAATTAAGGTCCGTTATGTTATAATGAATTTTATTTAAAAAAGTCTGGATTACAAATTAAATATTACATTTGATATATATATATATATATATATATATATATATATATATATATATATCAAATGTAATACTTAATTTGTAATCCAGTCTTTTTTCCTCATATATATATATATATATATATATATATATATATATATATATATATATGAGGAAAAAAGACTGGATTACAAATTAAATATTACACTTGATATATATATGAGAATCATATAATTCAGAAGTATTGAATTACTAAACATTTCTGATATAATTATATCTGAATGCGTAATGTACTTGTATTGTAAATACGTAAATTATATAATTGATTTCTGAGACGTTTAAATTTGTGTAGACTTTCGTAACTTATATTTTTGTTCTGAGAATACCTGTTAGTTATATCAAATGTGAATATTCATTTTATATATATATATATATATATATATTTGTTAGTATACATGTACTTGCATTCACAGATTGTTCTTTATGTTATTTCAAGGAACAAGAGAGATTTCCTTTCAGAATTTTTGAAAAAAGGTGGCAACTTGCAAAATGTTCCTTCGTTAGATGATAATCTTCCTTCAGTACGTTTGACCAATTTTAAAAACTTGAATTACTATGGCTCCATTAAAATTGGAACTCCACCGAAAGAATTTAAAGTTGTATTTGATTGTGGTTCCACACATCTTTGGGTATTCTCCAAAAATTGCACACTTTCTCTTTGTTGTAAGTAATTTTATATATATATATATATATATATATATATATATATATATTACAGTTGTAGATAGAAATATGTGTGTGTGTGTGTGTGTGTGTGTGTGTGTGGGTGTGTGTGGGTGTGTGTGTGTGTGTGTATGTGTGTGTGTTTTTATTTGTCATTTATTAAGTAAATTTCATTTAAAAGGATCGTTCTTTAAACAAGCTTAAACTTCAAGTTCTTAAATCCGCGAATATATATATTTGTCATTTATTAAATAAATAATATATATTTTTATTTGTCATTTATTAAATAAATTTAATATTGTATATTCTATCTACAATTATATTTTTCAAGTGTAATTTTGCGATATTTAAAAAGTTGAATACAATACAGATACGTTTTTACTTAATTTTATAGTAATATTTAATATTATAGTATAAATATTACAATGGTAAACTTTAAAATTTGGAAATGTATAAATTCATTTAAATAATTTATCACATTCTTTCGCTGAAGATACAAACAAACATTGATAAACAAAGATGATTTATGAATTAATTCGACAAATACATGTACAACATTATATCATTATTTATAAAAGAATATTGTATATTTAATATAGGTTAATAAGACAATATCTGTATATATATTTTTAAAATCTTTCCAATATTGCTAATTTTCGATATTACTGAATATGCTTCACAGCAGGACATAATCAATATTATAGTATGAATTCCTACACATATATAACAAATAATTCTGAGATTGATATAGGATACGTCGATTACAGTATACATGGATTCCTATCTACTGATATAGTAAATGTAAGTCATTATTAAATAATCAATCCAATTTAGTTATAATTATAATCATAGTTTAAACATTTCTCAAGCAATCATGTTTTTTTTCTTGCGCGGCAATGATGATGTATGTATTATTTTAATACCAATTTTATCATAGGTTGCCAATCTCGATGTGGAGGATCAAACATTTGCAGAAGCGGTATACATATCAAATAAAGATAAGTTTAATGCACAAGAATTTGATGGTTTCTTCGGATTGAGCTCTTCCAAATTATATGATGGAACAACGCCTGTCTTCGACAACATGATTGGACAAGGTCTAGTGTCATCACGCATTTTCAGTTTTTATCTAAATAGGTACATATCTTCTCTACTTATAAACAACATATATCTATAGACAAGAGTTTTTAATAAACATACAGTTCTATATTTATATATATATATATTTATATTTATTTTAATATTATATATTATATATTTTAATATTATATATTTATATTTATTTTAATATTAACATAAGTTAAATTTATTATTTATATACAGTATTATATAATTATTTAAATTAAAGTAATATTTATATTTGCACATTAAATATAACTTAGTCTTAATTTGCACATACATACATATTGCGTTATAAAAAATATAATTTGCAGAGACACTTCAGCCGATTTAGGTGGTATATTGACATTGGGTGGTTCCGATCCTGATTATTACGAAGGGAATTTCACATATATTCCTTTTACTGACAAAGAGTACATGCAATTTACCATTGATAGGTACGTTATTTTTTAAATTACATTAATCATGTTTCAACAAATTGTTTACGTTATTGCTTTGTACGTTATTGCTTTGTAGTATCCATATGAATGATTTAACTTGGTGCGAGAAAGGCTGCCAAGCTGTCGCTGATACAAGTGCTTGGCAAATAATTGGGCCACGATTACATATTGCATATATTTATGAATTTATTGAAGCTGATCGACAGGGAATAGTAAGTAAACGATATTTCAAGTAATCATATCTTTCACAAAGCACGTAGTTTTTGATAAAAAGGTTATAAAAAATTAAAATAGCGATAAAAAAATAAATATTAGGTACCACCCGTTCAAATGAAACATAAACTTTTATGGAACAAGGACATTAATCCTAGTTTCCGTTGAACATATTTATTAATATATTATTTATTAATATATTTATTATTAATTACTAACTTGATATTATTATTTATTTAAAGGTGGACTGCGATCGAATTTTCCAATTGCCTACAATCAGTTTTAATTTGGGTGGTAATTTATTCGATCTTACTGGTAAAGATTACATCATTCGGGTGAGTGCTATAGGAAAATTATTTGAATTACTTAAATATGTATAAGAGAAGTTTATATTGTGTATTTAATTCTGCTCAGCATCCAGATGATGAAAGTATATGTATACCCGTTTTCTCGAAACATCTTCACTCAATATATGACGATGAAATAAAATGGGTTCTGGGCATGCCATTTATTGGCCGTTACTACACCGAGTTTGATATGGAAGAAGGTCGAGTGGGATTTGCTTTGGCGAAAAATATATAGAATTCATCAAAATGTATAGAAAATCTTTCATTGTCACCTTTACTGTATACTTATCATCATTTATTTAATAATTTGTTTAATTTTTGGTAAGAAAAACATTTAATCTTGTTTAATCGCCAGCCGACAAAGTTCGCATATTATTAATGTGAATTTTTGCGTATGTACATAATTGTGACTTAATTTTCAACAGAAATATTTTATCGTGAAAGCAGCTGATATGAGCTTATTGCTAATTACAATGTGAATTTTTGCGAGCATTGTCATTTGCTAAGTTCATTGTTGCATGGCCGTTTAGTCGATATAATCAATCTATTCTTTCGAAATGCCGATTTTTCCTTCATTATCATTCTTAATCACGCGCACATTTAATAATTTATTTTAATACAATTTGTTTTCTATTTATAAAACAAAATATTAAATAAAATATTTTTAAATTTGATTGATCGATAGGACGGATTCATAACACGGATGTGTTTCGAATGCGCGCGATTGTATATAAAATCGCCGCCAAATGTCTATAAATGATAGCTCTAATAGTCGAGTACAATTTCTTTTTTGTATGTCGCAACGTACAGAAAGAAATTTACACGAAATTTCGAAAACAGGCTTTCTCGTGGTGTCTGTGGTGTTGATCGACGCGAAAATCCAAAACTAAGTTCATATATTATATTGTATGTGTACGTTACATATCGGTATAATAAATATTGAATTTATAATAATCGATCTACCTCGTCGACCACATTCGACTTTCTGTAATCCAAAACCTATGTAAATGTGATCGCATACATGGAACACTAATAAATCCTAACTAGAAGGTTATTCGTGCAGTGCGATGAGCAATAGAAGTTTTCGATTTTATGATAATGTTATAAAAATCATTTTCTCTTTGCTCGATTTAATAAGAATTAAAGGTGAAAGGTTACATTGGATATAATAAAATTAATCTTGAAGCTCTTTCGTATATAAAGCATTTTTATTGACCGAGAATTCCAAAGGTTTTCCCGTTTCACTCACTACATCTTCGTACGCGAACAAGAATTAATATGCTTCTCTTCAGTGAGAGAACAGCTCGTTGTCATTGCTTTAAGATAATCTCGCTGCGATCTAAAATATTTCCGAATCGCATCAAATCATCGACTTATCGACCTGATTTTATCTGTATTATCCATTCCATCATGTGCCCTTAAATGCATAACGGTACTGTTCGACACGACAAATGCGTTTTCCTGATTACAATTTACTATATCATATTAATCGCTAAAGATTGTGGTGATAAAAATGCGATAATATATTCCGCTGTCATGTAATTAAAAATAATATCTCGGTGTTATCTTCTCTCGATTCAAATTCTTGCGTAAATCGAGAGTGCAGGAATGGACGGCGCGAAAAAATTGGAAAAAAATTGACATTTTTTTTGTTCTTGGTTAATAGATGCCACGAAAATTTCGCAATTAAAGCAATTAGCGCGCGATTCAGCAGCGCTTTCCGACTTTTTTGAATAAAATAAGCTTCGTTAAAGAGTTCTTAAGAATCTCATAGTCGGATACCATGATTTCTCAGATTATAGTTGAATATTAATAGCGTGAAAAATTAATTATTACCGAACGATTATTATTTCCTATTTTTGTCTGAAATAATTTTATTATAAATTGAATATAAATATTACACTATTATTACGCTATTATTATTTATGAATTTTAATTTTAATATATGTAATATATATGTTTATATACACATACTATATGTTTGAATGATACCAACATTCGATATCAACTTTTTAAAATCAGGATGAATTTGATAAAAAGAACTAATGAAAACATATTACAATTTTTTTATCTTATAATGCGTTTATTTTATTATAAGTTATGTTATTATAAATTTAGTTATATAATGTAATTGAAATTACCATCATAGTAATGTTTCTCATTATTGAAAATTATCTTATTTCGATAAATTAATCACACATTTTTAATAAAAAAATACGTTTCCTTATTAGAGATCTATTTCTTTCACAAAATTTCGTATAATTGCATTTCCTAAAATTTGCTTAAGATAGGAAAGTAATGTACATATGGTATAGTTTTTTAAGTTTTGTATATAGAATCTCAAACTAAAATATTCGTATTAATATTATCCTAATTTAACATAACAAATTGTTTATAGCAAAGTTTATGAAATTAATGAATATTCAAATAAATATTTCAAGATTATGTATATTTTCTTTTCTCTTTATAAACTTCAGGAATTCATCAAATAAGGTGATTTATAATTATATAAATATAGTTTTTCCGGACAAAATTATATAAAAAATGTCGATTAATTAAATGCTACTTTCTGCAGATTATCTATTGTAAAGTTAATGTTGCATGATTATCTGTTTAGTCGATATAAACAATGTACTCTTTCGAAGAAATTGTTTTTATTATTAATCATGAATTTATGTAAATAAACGTTTATAATTAAGAATACACGATCATGCAAAATATGATATATTTAAATTAAATTGATCGATGGAAATCTATGAAGGTTTTTCGAATGTTTCACGCGTTCTCTCCCCGTTCAAGCATTTAATAGAGGGGCACGCGCGATCATATATGTATATAACGCTATTGAATACCAATACAGTGTTAAGAGGAAAGTTAGTAAGCGACAACACTTTATTTTTCTGTGTATCCGGTTATAAATTTCGAAAGAAACTCGTCAAATTTTCACGAATCAAGACTTCAGTAGTAAATAAATTTTGAAATATGTTTCGTTTTTTTGCGGTAGTGACGGTGCTCTTTATGACGACTGACGCGCAATTGCACAGGTCAGTATATATTATATTATATTGTATATTGGCATGATAAATATCGAACTTACAAAGATCGATTTTTTTCTTGTTTCCGATTTCTTGGATTAAACGCGTGGCTTGTGGAAATGCAATTAATGCTTCAATACAATTTAGATGAAATTTCTTTGGTCAAAACGTATATTTTTATTTATTAGTCAAGGAGTAAATAAAATAAGAATATTCTTGAAAATGTGACTCATTGTTCTTTCGTATTGTTCGCTTTTGTCCATCTTGCCTTTATTCCTATTTAAACGACGTTAACATAAATCGTCATTGGAGGTCATCAAAACATCTAATTGTAAACTACTTTTCACGCGATAGCAGATCAATTGTAGGTATAATGAGTTGCTTTGTATTATTTGCTTAATTGATATTCTCTGCATCCAATTTTTAATAGTTGATACAGTTTTACTTAATTTAAATTATTTCTATGTGTAAAATTACACATAGAAATTGTCGATAATTAAAAAGCAATGTCCGTTATAATGATTTTATTGAAAAGGCTGGATTACAAATTAAATATTACTTTTGATATATATATGAGCGTTATAAAATTTAGAAAGATCATCAAGTTAATAAATATTTCTATTATATTTAAATGCGTAATGTACTTATATTGTAAATATGTAAGTTATAGTTGATTTCGGAGGCGTTTAAATTTGTATAGACTTTCATGACTAATATTTGTTCTGAGAATATCTCTTTAATATCTCTTAATCATACAGAATATGAATATTCATTTTATGCACATATATTTACAAATATATATATATATATATATATATATATATATACATATACTTGCATTTACTAAATATTCTTTATCTTATTTCAAGGATTTCATTGTACAGGATGCATTCCATTCGACAATATTTGAAAAAAGTTGACACCAACTTGCAAAAAGTTTTTTTGTTAAATGATAATTTTCCTTCAGAAAATTTGACCAATTTCAAAAACGTAGCTTACTATGGTATTATTAAAATTGGAACACCACAGCAAGAATTTAAAGTGGTATTTGATACTGGTTCCGCAAATCTTTGGGTATTCTCCAAAAAGTGCACAATCCCTGTTTGTTGTAAGTAATTTGTTTATATATACATATATATGCATGTATATGTTTTTATTTGTTATTCGTTAAATAAATTTTATTTAATCGATACCGTTCTTTAGACAAGCTTAAACTCGCGATTATCTGTATATATATGTATATATATATATATATATATATATATATATATATATATATATTCTATCTATAATTATATTTTTCTAGTATAATCTTAAAATATTTAAAAAGTTGAATATAATACAAATATAAATTTAATTATTTTTATAATAATACTTAATATTATAATGTAAATATTACAATAGCCAACTTTGGAATTTGCATGTATAAATTAATTTATACAAGTTATCACATTTACTTTCTGAAGACACAAACATGCTTCGATAAACAAACATGACTTAATTCGACAAATACATTTACATATACAACATATAGCATTGTTTGTAAAAGAATATTGCATATTTAATATAGATTAATGCGGTAATATCTCTATATATATTTTTAAAATCTTTCTAAGTTTGCTAATTTTTGATATTAAATATGCTTTACAGCAGAACATAACCAATATGATAGTGCAAGATCCGAGACATACAATGCTGTAACATATAATGGTCATTTTATTTTCATTAATTTATCATATAGCTGTTCTGATGTACGTGGATACCTAGCTAATGATATAGTGAATGTAAGTCGTTATTAAACGAACGATCCAATTTAGTTACAACTATAATCGTAGTTTAAATGTCTTAAGCAATCATGTTCTTTTTTTGCGCGGCAATGACGATATATTATTTCAATATCAATTTTATTAAAGGTTGCCAACCTCAATGTAAAGAATCAAATATTTGCAGAAGTGATATACATATCAAATGAAGATTTATTTGATGTACAAGAATTCGATGGTCTCTTGGGCCTGAGTTATTCCAACATATCTGTAGGTGGAATAACGTCTGTCTTCGACAACATGATTGAACAAGGGCTAGTGTCATCACGCATTTTCAGTTTTTATCTAAATAGGTACATATCTTCTCCACCTATGAACAACGTATATCTCTCTCTAAACGAGAGTTTTTAATAAATATGAATATTATATATGTAGTTCTATTTAAATGTATATTTATATTTATTTTATATTTATTTTAATGTTAACATAAATTAAACTTATTATTTATATATAGTATTATAATTTTTTAAATTAAAGTAATATTTATATTTGGACATTAAATATAATTTAATCTTAATTATTATACACATACATATTGAGATATAAAAAATATAATTTGCAGAGACACTTCAGCCGATTTAGGTGGTGCATTGATATTCGGTGGTTCCGATCCTATTTATTACGAAGGGGATTTCACATATATTCCTGTTACTCGCAAAGGATTCTGGCAATTTACCCTAGATAGGTATCGTTATTTTTTAAATTACATTAATCGTGTTTCAACAAATTGTTAACGTCATCGTTTTGTAGTGTCCAAGTGGAAGGTTTTATTTGGTGCGAAAAAAGCTGCCAAGCTATCGTTGATACAGGCACTGAGAAAATAATTGGACCAAAAAAGGATATTGCATTTATTTATCTACTTACTGGAACTGATACACGCGGAATAGTAAGTAAACGATATCGTTTAAGTAATCAAGATGTCTTTCAGAAAGCACGTAGCCTTTGATAAAAAATAGTAAAAAATTAATAATAGCGATTAAAAAAAAGAATAAATATTAGGTACGTTCAAATGAAACATAAACTTCTATCTCGGAACAACCACTTTAATACTTGTTTCTATTGAACATATTTAATATATTTATTAAATATTTTTAATTACTAACTTGATATTACTACTCATTTAAAGGTGGACTGCAATCGAATTTTTCACTTGCCTCCAGTCAGGTTTATTTTGGGTGGTAAGGCGTTCGATCTTACCGGTAAAGATTATATCATTCGGGTGAGGATATATATTTAAATAATTCGGATATATATTTAAATAATTTAAATATATATATATATATATATATATATATATATTTAAATAATTTAAATATATATAGGAGAAGTTTCTATTGTATATTTAATTCTCAGGATCCAAACGATGAAATGACATGTGTAAGCGTCTTTTTGGGACGCAACTTGGAAAGTGAAATAAAATGGATTCTAGGCATACCATTTATTGGCCGTTACTACACCGTGTTTGATATGGAGAGAGACCGAATGGGATTTGCTTTGGCGAAAAGTTCATCGAAACGTATAGAAAATCTTTCATTGTCACCTTTTATTGTATACTTTATCATCAATTTTTTTAATTATTTGTTTAGTTTTCGATAAGAAAAAAATTTAATCTTTTTTAATCGACCACCGGCAAAGTTCGCATGTCATCAATGTGAATTTTTGCGTATGTGCATAATTGTGTTTTAATTTTTAAAAGTAATACTTTATCGTGAAAGCAGCTGATAGGAGCTTATTGCTAATTAGAATACGAATTTTTGCGAGCAGTGTCATTTGCTAAGTTCATTGTTGCATGGCTGTCTAGTCGACATAATCAATCTAACCTCTGGAAAACGCTTATTGCTCCTTCATTATCATTCTTAATCACGCGCACATTTAATAATTTATTTTAATGCAATTTGTTTTAATTATAAAACAAAATATTAAATAAAATATTTTTAAATTTGACTGATCGATAGGACGGATCGATAACACGGATGTGTTTCGATTGCGCGCGATTGTATAGCAGTCGCCAAATGTCGACAAACGAGAGATCTAGTAGTCGAATACAATTTATTTTTTGTATGTCCAGTCACAATGTGCGGAAAGACATACATTGTATTGTATGTGTACGTTACATATCGATAAATATCGATATAATAAATATTGATTTTATAAAAATCGATCTACCTCGTCGTGATCACATTTGACTTTTTGATATCTAAAACCTATGTAAGTGTGATTGCATACATAGAACGATAAATCCTAAATAGAAAGTTATAGATTGTTATTCAAAACATATCTAACCATCGTCGTATGTTCTCGATTTATGATTCTTGCGTTATGTACGAAGAAGTGCAATATATCTTATTTATTGAATGGATCTAATGACTTCTCTATATTTCTAGAGTCTAAAGAGACGATCTTCAACTGAACATTTGTATCTATTGTAACAAATAACCACTAGATCTGGTTGTTCCGTATTATCGTTGATGCATGTTTCAATCAGACCTGAAATAAATTGATTTCAAGTTGATTATAAATATTACATTGCTATTATTATTTATGAATTTTAATTGTAATATATGTTTATATATGCATATATATGCATATTATATAATACACATACTGTATGTTTGAATTATATCAATATTCGGTATCAAATTTTTTAAATCGGGATGAATTTGATAAAAAGAACTAAGAATAAAATTACAGTGAAATTATTACAATTTTTTATCTCATAATGTGTTTATTTTATTATAAGTTATCTTATTATAAGTGTATTCTTATAATGTAATTGAAATTATCCTCATAATAACGTTTCTCATTATTGCAAATTATCTTATTTCGATAAATTAATCACACATTTTTAATAAAAAAATACGTTTCCTTATTAGAGATCTATTATTTCTTTCGCAAAATTTCGTATAGTTGCATTTTTCTAAAATTTGCATAAAATAGGAAAGAAATGTACATATAGTATAGATTTTTAAGTTTTGTATATACCTAGTATCTTGAACTAAAATATTCGTATTAATATTATCCCTAATTTAACATAACAAGTTGTTTATAGTAAAACTTATGAAGTTAATGAATATTCAAATACATATATCAAGATTATGTATATTATTTTTTTGTTTAGAAACCTAAAAAATTTATCAATTAAAGTGATTTAAAATTGTATAAATATAATTTTTTCGCGCAGAATTATATAAAGAATGTCAATTAATTAAATGCTACTTTTTGCAAATTATCTATTGTAAAATTAATGATACATGATTATCTGTTTAGTCGATTAAACAATGTATTCTTTCTTGAAATAATTGTTTTTTATTATTAATCATGAATTTATGTAAATAAACGTTCATATTATAGAATACATGAGCATGCAAAATATAATATATTTAAATTAAATTGATCGATGGAAATCTATCAAGATTTCTCGAACGTTTCGCGCGTTTTCTCCCCGTTCAAGCATTCAATAGAGGGGCACGCGCGATTATATACATATACATATAACGCTATCGAATACCGATACAGTGTTAAGAGGAGAGTTAGTAAGCGACAACACTTTATTTTTCTATGTATCCCGTCATAAAGTTTTGAAAGAAACTCTTCGTTCAATTTTTCATGAATAGAGACTTCAGTAATAAATAAATTCTGAAATATGTTTCGCCTCTTTGCGATAGTGACGATGCTCTTTATGACGACTGACGCGCAATTGCACAGGTTAGTATATATTTTATATTGGCATGATAAATATCGAAATTATAAAGAACGATTTTTTTCTTGCATTCGATTTCTTGGATTAAACACGTGGCTTGTGCAAATGCAATTAATGCTTCTACACAAATTGAATGAAATTTCTTTGGTTAAAACGTATATTTTTATTTATTAGTCAAAGAGTAAATAAAATAAAAATATTCTTGAGAAAGTGACTCATCGTTCTTTCGTAACGTTCGCTTTTGTCCATCTTGCCTTTATCCCTATTTAAACGACGACTGTTAACATAAATATCGTGCTTCGAGATCATCAAAACATCTAATTGTAAACTATTTTTTCACGCGTTAGCAGATCAACTGTAGGTATAATGAATTGCTTTGTATATATTTGTTTAATTGACATTTTCTGTATCCTATTTTTAATAGTTGATACAGTTACTTATTTTCGAATTATTTCTACGTGTAAAATTACACGCAAAATTGTCGTTAATTAAAAAGCAATGTTCGTCATAATGATTTTATTTAAAAGACTGGATTACAAATTAAATATTACTTTTGAGATATATATGAGGATCATACAATTTAGAAACATTCTGATACAGTTATATTTAAATGAGTCATGTATTGTAAATATGTAAGTTATATAATTGATTTTTGAAACGTTTAAATTTGTTTAGACTTTCATGACTTATATTTGTTCTGAGAATATCTGTTAGTCATATCAAATGTGAACATTCATTTTATACATATATATTTGCAAGTATATATGTGTGTGTGTGTGTGTGTGTGTGTGTGTGTGTGTGTGTGTGTGTGTGTGTGTATACAGGGTGTTTCATTTTAATCCGACCAGTCGAATATCTCGAAAACCAAGCCCGGGAGAGAAAAATATTTCAGACAAAAGTTGTTTGGTTTCGAGGGGGCCATAAGATGGTATCATTGGTTTGACCTTGAAGAGTCATTTGAAGGTCACGTGAAGGTCACTTCAATTTTTTTAAATGGGACACCCTATATATTTTTGCACACTCTTGTAGCTGACATCGAGAGCTTTCCAAAACACTATCATTAAGTACCTTTTCGTTAAGTACTTTTTGAGTTATGAGGGTTGAAATAATTTCTTAATTTTACATAAACCGTAAAATATCTTGTAAAATATTCACTTTTCGATTATCTTACCTTAATACTTTTATGTACAAAATAATGAGAGGAATCAATTGGTTTAAAAAAAACACATAGTTGTTTTTAAGAAAAAATATGGAATTGTTAATTGCAAATTACATATTTTTTCTTCAAAACAACTATGTGTTTTCTTTACACCAATTGATTCCTCTCATTATTTTGTACGTAAAAGTATTAAGGTAAGATAATCGAAAAATGAATATTTTACTAGATATTTTACGGTTTATGTAGAATTAAGAAATTATTTCAAACCTCATAACTCAAAAAGTACTTAACGAAAAGGTACTTAATTATAGTGTTTTGGAAAGCTCTCGATGTCAGCTACAAGAATGTGCAAAAATATATAGGGTATTCCATTTAAGAAATTTAAGGTGACCTTTATGTGATCTTCAAATGACTGTTCAAGGTCAAATTATTGTCACCATCTTATGGCCCCCTCGAAACCAAACAACTTTTGTCTGAAATATTTTTCTCTCCCGGGCTTGGTTTTCGAGATATTCGACTGGTCGTATTAAAATGAAACACCCTGTATATACTTGCATTCACAGAATGTTCTTTATGTTATTTCAAGGATTCCATTGTACAAGATGCATTCCGTTCGACAATGTTTGGAAAAAGTTGACACCAACTTGCAAAAAGTTTCTTCTTTAAATGATAATCTTCCTTCAGAAAATTTGACCAATTGCAAAAACGTAGTTTACTATGGCATTATTAAAATTGGAACACCACAGCAAAAATTTAGAGTGGTATTTGATACTGGTTCCGCAAATCTTTGGGTATTCTCCAAAAAGTGTCTACTCTCTGCTTGTTGTAAGTAATTTGTTTATATATATATATATATATATAGAGAGAGAGAGAGAGAGAGACAATATCATTATATATTTTTAAAAATTAAAATATATAAAAATAAATAAAAATGAATAAAATAAATAAAAATAAACAAATAAAAATTAATAAAAATTTTTCTAATTTTGCTAATTTACGATATTGAATATTTATTTGCTTTACAGTAAAACATAATAGATATGACAGTACAATATCTGAGACATACAAAAATGTAATAAATAATAATAGTTATTTCGAGATATCATATGGCTGTGTTGATGTAATGGGATTCTTAGCAATTGATACAGTGAATGTAAGTCATCATTAAACAAACAATCCGATTTAGTTACAACTATAATCGTAGTTCAAACATGTCTTAAGCAATCATGTTCTTTCTTTTGCGCGGCAATAACAATGTATTGTTTCAATATCAATTATATTATAGGTTGCCAACCTCAATGTAAAAAATCAAATATTTGCAGAAGTGGTATATGTATCAAACGAAAAGGTATTTTCCGAACCAACATTTGATGGTCTCTTGGGCCTGGGTTATTCCAATTTATCTGAGGCTGGAACAACGCTTGTTCTCGACAATATGATTAAACAAGGTCTAGTGTCATCACGCATTTTCAGTTTTTATCTAAATAGGTACATATTCTCTCCAGCTATGAACGTATATCTCTAAATAAGAGTTTTTAATGAATATGAATATTATATATATATATATATATATATGTATATATGTATATATATATTTATAGTCTGTTTGTATGTACATTTATATTTATTTTATACTTATTTTAATATTAACATATATTAAATTTATTATTTATATATAATATTATAATTTTTCAAATTATAGTAATAATTATATTTGCACATTAAATATAACTTAATCTTAATTAACACACACACATGTATATTACGATAAAAAATATAATTTGCAGAGACACTTCAGCCAATTTAGGTGGTGAATTGACATTGGGTGGTTCCAATCCTACTTATTACGAAGGGGATTTCACATATGTTCCTGTTACTCGCAAAGCATACTGGCAATTTATCATTGATAGGTACGTTATTTTTTAAATTACATTAATCATGTTTCAACAAATTGTTAACGTCATCGTTTTGTAGTATCCGAGTAAAATCTTTTACTTGGTGCAGAGGAGGCTGCCAAGCTATCATTGATACAGGCAGTGAGAAAATAATTGCACCAAAAACGGAAGTTTCACGTATTAATAAATTTATTAAAACTGATTCACAGGGAAAAGTAAGTAAACGATATCTATCAAGTAATCATATCTTTCACAAAGCTCGCAGCTTTTGATAAAACAATTATAAAAAATTAATAATAGCGATAAAAAAAGAATAAATAGTAGGTACATTCAAATGAAACATAAACTTCTCGGAACAACGACATTATAATCCTTGTTTCCGTTGAAAAATATTTAGTATATAATATTCAATATATTTATTAAATATTTTTAATTATTAACTTGATATTATTATTTATTTAAAGGTGAACTGCAAGAGAATTCCTCGATTGCCTACAATCAGATTTAATTTGGGTGGTAAGGCGTTCGATCTTACCGGTAAAGATTACATCATTCGGGTGAGTGCTATAAGCAAATTATTATTTAAATTATTTAAATATATATAGGAGAAGTTTCCATTGTATATTTAATTTTCAGGATCCATGCGATGAAAGGATATGTATGAGCGTCTTTAGGGAAAACTTTGAAAATGATACTGAAATAAAATGGATTCTAGGTGTGCCATTTATTGGCCGTTACTACACGCAGTTTGATATGGAAAGAGACCGAATAGGATTTGCTTTGGCGAAAAATTCATCAAAATGTATAGAAAATCTTTCATTGTCACATTTTATTGTATACTTTATCATTAATGTTTTTTATTATTGGTGTAGTTTTCGATAGGAAAAAAATTTAACCTTTTTCAATCGCCAACCGATAAAGTTCGCATACTATCAATGTGAATTTTTGCGTAATATGTACATAATTGTGTCTTAATTTTCAACAGCAATACTTTATAGTGAAAGCAGCTGATATGAGCTTATTGCTAATTAGAATGCGAATTTTTGCGAGCAGTGTCATCTGCTAAGTTCATTGTTCACGGCTGTCTAGTCGATATAATCAATCTATTCTTTCGAAACGTTGATTGCTCCTTTATTATTATTTTTAATCACGCGCATATTTAATAATTTATTTTAATGCAATTTGTTTTAATTATAAAACAAAATATTAAATAAAATATTTTTAAATTTAATTCATCGATAGGGATCGATAATACGGGTGTTTCGAATGCGCGCGATTGTATATATAGCAATCGCCAAATGTCGATAAACAAGAGCTCTAGTAATCGAGTACAATTTATTTTTTATGTCTTTATGTCCAGTCACAACGTACGTAAAAAAATTTGCAAGAAATTTTGAAAAAATATTTCGCTTCTCGTAGTGGCTGTGGTGCTGATCAACGCCGAAATCCAAAGATAAATTCATACATTGTATTGTATGTTTACATTACGTATCGACATAACAAATATTGCTTTTATAAAAATCGATCTACCTTGTCGTGACCACATTCGACTTTCGGAAATCCAAAATCTATGTAAATGTGATTTCATTCATAAAACACCGTTAAATCCTAAATAGAAGGTTATTCGTGCAGTGCGATGAGCAATAGAAGTTTCCGTTTTTATGATAATGTTATAAAAATCATTTTTTCTTTGCTCGATTTAAAGAGAATTGGAGGTGAAAAGTTATATTGAATCTAATAAAATTAATCTTGAAGCTCTCTCGTAAATAAAGAATTTTATGGACCGAGAATGTCAAAGGTTTTCCCGTTTCACTCCTTACATCTTCGTATGTGAACAAGAATTAATATGCTTCCGTTCAGTAAGAGAACAGCTCGTTGTCACCGGTTTAAGATAATTTCGCTGCGATCTAAAATATTTCCGAACCGCATCAAATCATTGACTTATCGACCTGATTTTATCTGTTATGCATTCCGTCATATGCCCTTAAATGCATAACGGTGCTGTTTGACATGACAAGCACGTTTTCCTGATTACAATTTACTATATCATATTAATCGCTAGAGATTGCGGTGGTAAAAGTGCGATAATATACCCCACTATCATGCAATTAAAAATAATATCTTGGTGTCATCTTCTCTCGATTCAAATTCTTGCGTAAATCGAGAGTACAGGAATGGACTGCGTGGGAAGATTGGGAAAAAATTGACATCTTCTTTGTTCTTGGTTAATAGATGTCACGAAAATTTCACAATTAATGCAATTAGCGCGCAATTCAGCAGCGCCTTTCGACTTTTTTGAATAAATAAGCTTCGTTAAAGAGTTCTTAAGAATTGATCTCATATTCGGATACCATGGTTTCTTAGATTATAATATAGTTGAATATTAAGAGCGTGAAAAATTAATTTCTAATATAGTTGAATATTAAGAGCGTGAAAAATTAATTATTATCGAACGATTATTATTTCCTATTTTTATCTGAAATAATTTGATTATAAATTGAATATAAATATTACATCGCTATTATTATTTATGAATTTTAATTGTAATATATGTAATATATGTGTTTATATACACATACTATATGTTTGAATGATACCAATATTCGGTATCAACTTTTTTAAATCAGGATGAATTTGATAAAGAGAACTAATGAAAATATATTATAATTTATTTATCTTATACTGTGTTTATTTTATTATAAGTTTATTTTTATAATGTAATTGAAATTATGATCATAATGACGTTTCTCATTATTGCAAATTATTTCATTTCGACAAATTAATTACATATTTTTAAAAATATTTTTAATAAAAAAATACGTTACCTTATTGGAGATCTATTATTTCTTTCACAAAATTTGGTTGCATTTTCCTCAAATTTGCATAATATAGAAAAGAAATGTATATATAGTATAGATTTTTAAGTTTTGTATAGTATCTTGAGTTAAATTATTCATATTTTAATATTATCCCAAGTTTAACAGAACAAGTTGTTTATAGCAAAATTTATGAAATTAATAAATATTCAAATATATATTTTAAGATTATGTATATTTTCTTTTTTCCTTAAAAACCTCAGGAATTCATCAAATAAAGTGTGGTTTATAATTGTATAAATATAATTTTTCCGCACAAAATTATATAAAAAAATGTCGATTAATTAAATGCTACTTTTTGCAAATTATCTATTGTAAAGTTAATGATGCATGATTATCTGTTTAGTCGATATAAACAATGTATTCTTTCGAAAGAATTGTTTTTTATTATTAATTATGAATTTATGTAAATAAACGTTCATGTTAATCAACGTTTCATATTATAGAATACACGATCATGCAAAATATAATATATTTAAATTAAATTGATCGATGGAATCTATCAGGATTTCTCGAACGTTTTGCGCGTTTTCTCCCCGTTCAAGCATTCAATAGAAGTACACGCGCGATTATATATGTATATGTATAACACTATCGAATACCGATACACAGTGTTAAGAGGAGAGTTAGTAAGCGACAACACTTTATTTTCCTGTGTATCTGGTCATAAAGTTTTGAAAGAAACTCTTCGTTCAATTTTTCATGAATCGAGATTTCAGTAATAAATAAATTCTGAAATATGTTTCGCCTCTTTGCGATAGTGACGATGCTCTTTATGACGACTGACGCGCAATTGCACAGGTTAGTACATATTTTATTTTATTATATATTAGCATGATAAATATCGAAATTATAAAAATCGATTATTTTTCTTGCATTCGATTTCTTGGATTAAACACGTGGTTTGTGCAAATGCAATTAATGCTTCTATACAAATTGAATGAAATTTCTTTGATCAAAACGTATAT
The DNA here is from genome assembly GCF_025532165.1 of Camponotus vicinus. Lineage (NCBI taxonomy): Eukaryota > Metazoa > Arthropoda > Insecta > Hymenoptera > Formicidae > Camponotus > Camponotus vicinus. The sequence continues at coordinate 6,865,339 of NW_028141950.1, forward strand.
TTTTATTTATTAGTCAAAGAGTAAATAAAATAAAAATATTCTTGAAAAAGTGACTCATCGTTCTTTCGTAACGTTCGCTTTTGTCCATCTTGCCTTTATTCCTATTTAAATGACGACCGTTAACATCGTGATTGGAGGTCATCAAAACATTTAATTGTAAATTACTTTTTCACGCGATAGCAAATCAACTGTAGGTATCATGAATTGCTTTGTACATATTTGTTTAATTGATATTTTCTGTATCCTATTTTTAATAGTTGATACAGTTACTTATTTTTGAATTATTTCTACGTGTAAAATTACACGCAAAATTGCCGTTAATTAAAAAGCAATGTTCGTCATAATGATTTTATTTAAAAGACTGGATTACAAATTAAATATTACTTTTGAGATATATATGAGGATCATACAATTTAGAAACATTTCTGATACAGTTATATCTAAATGCGTCATGTATTGTAAATATGTAAGTTATATAATTGATTTTTGAAACGTTTAAATTTGTTTAGACTTTCATGACTTATATTTGTTCTGAGAATATCTGTTAGTCATATCAAATGTAAACATTTATTTTATACATATATATTTGCAAGTATATATATATATATATATATATATATATGTGTGTATATATATATATATATATATATATATATATATACTTGCAGTCACAGAATGTTCTTTATGTTATTTCAAGGATTCCATTGTACCAGATGCATTCCGTTCGACAATGTTTGAAAAAAGTTGGCACCAACTTGCAAGAAATTCTTTCGTTAAGTGATAATCTTCCTTCAGAAAATTTGACCAATTTCAAAAACATAGCTTACTATGGCATTATTAAAATTGGAACACCACAGCAAAAATTTAGAGTGATATTTGATACTGGTTCCCCATTTCTTTGGGTATTCTCCAAAAATTGTCTACTCTCTGCTTGTTGTAAGTAATTTGTTTATATATATATATATGAGAGAGAGAGAGAGAGAGAGAGAGAGAGAGAGAGAGAGAGAGACTATTATTATATACTTTTAAAAATTAAAATATATAAAAATAAATAAAAATAAATTAATAAAAATTAATAAAAATTTTTCTAATTTTGCTAATTTACGATATTGAATATTTATTTGCATTACAGTAAAACATAATCAATATGACAGTACAAAATCTGAGACATACAAAAATGTAATAAATGGTAGTAATTATTTGGATATATCATATGGCTGTGTTGATGTATTAGGATTCTTAGCAATTGATACAGTGAATGTAAGTCATTATTAAACAAACAATCCAATTTAGTTACAACTATAATCGTAGTTCAAACATGTCTTAAGCAATCATGTTCTTTCTTTTGCGCAGCAATAACAATGTATTGTTTTAATATCAATTTTATTATAGATTGCCAACCTCAATGTAAAAAATCAAATATTTGCAGAAGTGGCATATGTATCAAACGAAAATGTATTTTCCGATCCAACATTTGATGGTCTCTTGGGCCTGAGTTATTCCAATTTATCTGAGGCTGGAACAACGCCTGTCTTCGACAATATGATTGAACAAGGGCTAGTGTCATCACGCATTTTCAGTTTTTATCTAAATAGGTACATATCCTCTCCAGCTATGAACGTATATCTCTAAACAAGAGTTTTTAATAAATATGAATATTATATATATATATATATATATATATATATATATATATATATATTTATAGTCCTGTTTGTACGTATATTTATATTTATTTTATATTTATTTTAAAATATTAACATATATTAAATTTATTATTGATATATAATATTATAATTTTTTAAATCATAGTAATATTTATATTTGCACATTAAATATAACTTAATCTTAATTAACACACACATGTATATTACGATAATAAATATAATTTGCAGAGACACTTCAGCCGATTTAGGTGGTGAATTGACATTGGGTGGTTCCAATCCTACTTATTACGAAGGGGATTTCACATATGTTCCTGTTACTCGCAAAGCATACTGGCAATTTACCATTGATAGGTACGTTATTTTTTAAATTACATTAATCATGTTTCAACAAATTGTTAATGTCATCGTTTTGTAGAATCCGAGTAAAATTTTATACTTGGTGCAGAGGAGGCTGCCAAGCTATCGTTGATACAGGCAGTGAGAAAATACTTGGACCAAAAACGGAAGTTTCAATTATTAATAAATTTATTGAAACTGATTCACAGGGAAATGTAAGTAAACGATATCTATCAAGTAATCATATCATTCACAAAGCTCGCAGCTTTTGATAAAAAAATTATAAAAAATTAACAATAGCGATAAAAAAAGAATAAATAGTAGGTACATTCAAATGAAACATAAACTTCTCGGAACAACGACATTAATCCTTGTTTCCGTTGAAAAATATTTAATATATAATATTTAATATATAAATATTTTTAATTATTAACTTGATATTATTATTAATTTAAAGGTGGACTGCAATCGAATTATTGACGCGCCTCGAGTCAGGTTTAATTTGGGTGGCAAGGTGTTCGATCTTACCGGTAAAGATTACATCATTCGGGTGAGTGCTGTAGGCAAATTATTTAAATTATTTAAATTATTTAAATATATATAGGAGAAGTTTCCATTGTATATTTAATTCTCAGGATCCATGCGATGAAAAGATATGTATGAGCGTCTTTTACAAAAACTCTGGAAATGATACTGAAATAATAAAATGGATTCTAGGTGTGCCATTTATTGGCCGTTACTACACGCAGTTTGATATGGAAAGAGACCGAATAGGATTTGCTTTGGCGAAAAATTCATCAAAATGTATAGAAAATCTTTCATTGTCACATTTTATTGTATACTTTATCATTAATGTTTTTTATTATTGGTGTAGTTTTCGATAGGAAAAAAATTTAACCTTTTTCAATCGCCAACCGATAAAGTTCGCATACTATCAATGTGAATTTTTGTGTAATATGTACATAATTGTGTCTTAATTTTCAACAGCAATACTTTATCGTGAAAGCAGCTGATATGAGCTTATTGCTAATTAGAATGCGAATTTTTGCGAGCTGTGTCATCTGCTAAGTTCATTGTTCACGGCTGTCTAGTCGATATAATCAATCTATTCTTTCGAAACGCTGATTGCTCCTTTATTATCATTCTTAATCACGCGCATATTTAATAATTTATTTTAATGCAATTTGTTTTAATTATAAAACAAAATATTAAATAAAATATTTTTAAATTTAATTCATCGGGGCGGATCGATAATACGGGTGTTTCGAATGCGCGCGATTGTATATATAGCAATCGCCAAATGTCGATAAACAAGAGCTCTAGTAATCGAGTACAATTTATTTTTTATGTCTTTATGTCCAGTCACAACGTACGTAAAAAAATTTACAAGAAATTTTGAAAAAATGTTTCGCTTCTGGTAGTGGCTGTGGTGCTGTCAACGCCGAAATCCGAAGCTAAATTCATACATTGTATTGTATGTTTACATTACGTATCATAACAAATATTGTTTTTATAAAAATCGATCTATCTCGTGGTGACCACATTCGACTTTCGGAAATCCAAAACCTATGTAAATGTGATTGCATTCATGAAACACCGTTAAATCCTAAATAGGTTATTCGTGCAGTGCGATGAACAATAGAAGATTTCGATTTTATGATAATGTTATAAAAATCATTTTCTCTTTGCTCGATTTAAAGAGAATTGGAGGTGAAAAGTTACATTGAATCTAATAATGTAATTGAAATTATCATCATAATAACGTTTCTCATTATTGCAAATTAACTTATTTCGATAAATTAATATCACACATTTTTAATAAAAAATACTTAATTTCCTTATTAGAGATCTATTATTTTTTCACAAAATTTCGTATGGTTATATTTTCTTCAAATTTGCATAATATAGGAAAGAAATGTATAATTAGTATAGATTTTTAAGTTTTGTATAGTATCTTGAGTTAAAATATTCATATTAATATTATCCCAAGTTTAACAGAACAAGTTGTTCATAGCAAAATTTTTGAAATTAATGAATAATCAAATATATATTTCAGGATTATGTATATTTTTCCTTAAAAACTTCAGGAATTCATCAAATTAGGTGATTTATAATTATATGAATATAGTTTTTCTGCACAGAATTATATAAAAAAATATTGATTAATTAAATGCTACTTTTCGCAAATTATCTATTGTAAAGTTAATGTTGCATGATTGTCTGTTTAGTCGATATAAACAAAATGTATTCTTTCGAAAGAATTGTTTTTTATTATTAATCATGAATTTATGTAAATAAACGTTCTTAATTATAATATGATAATGCAAAATATGATATATTTATATTAAATTGATCGATGCAAATCTATCAGTATTTTTCGAATGTTTCGCGCGTTCTCTATCTGTTCCAGCATTCAACAGAGGGGCACGCGCGATCATATATGTATATAACGCTATCGAATACCGATACAGTATTAAGAGGAGTGTTAGTAAGCGACAACACTTTATTTTTCTGTGTATCCGGTTATAAATTTCGAAAGAAACTCGTCAAATTTTAACGAACCAAGACTTCAGTAGAAAATAAATTCTGAAATATGTTTCGCCTTTTTACGGTTGTAACGGTGCTCTTCATGACGACTGACGCGCGATTAGACAGGTCAGTATATATTATATTATATTGTATATTGGCATGATAAATATCGAACTTACAAAGATCGATTTTTTCTCGTTTCCGACTTCTTGAATTAAACGCGTGGCTTGTGTAAATGCAATTAATGCTTCAATACGAATTGGATGAAATTTCTTTAATCAAACGTATATTTTTATTTATTAGTCAAAGAGTAAATAAAATAAGAATATTTTTGAAAAAGTGACTCATTGTTTTTTCGTAACTTTTGTCGATCTTGCTTTTATCCTTATTTAAACGACTACCGTTTAACATAAATATCGTGATTGGAGGTCATCAAAACATCTAATTGTAAGCTAGTTTTTCACGCGTAGCAGATCAATTAGGTATAATGAGTTGCTTTGTATTATTTGCTTAATCGACATTGTCTGTATCCTATTTTTAATAGTTGATAAAGTTGTTTTTAAATTATTTCTATGCGTAAAATTACACATAGAAATTTTCGTTAATTAAAAAGCAATGTCCGTTATAATGATTTTATTTAAAAGACTGTATTACAAATTAAATATTACTTTTGATATATGTATATATATATACTATATATATATATATATATATATATATATATATATATATATATATATATATATGAGGATCAAATTATTTAGAAAGACCATCGAGTTTATAAACATTTCTGATATAATTATATCTAAATACCTAATGTACTTATATTGTAAATATGTAAATTATATAGTTGATTTCTGAGACGTTTCAATTTGTGTAGACTTTCATGACTTATATTTGTTCTGAAAATATCTGTTAGTCATATCAAATGTGAACATTCATTTTATACATATATATTTGCAAGTATATATATACAGGGTTTAGCAAAAGTGTGGAAACCCCTTAATATTTCGAAAAATACGCATTTAAAAAAAAATGTTTCATACAAAAGTTATAGGGTTTTATGTGGCGCATTACACAGCAACATTATTATGACCTCGAATAGCGTTGTCAAGGTTATGTGAAGGTCACCTCCAACTTTTTAAATGGGACACCTTATATGCTTTTGCATATTCTTGTAGCTTATCTCGAGAGCTTTCCAAAACACTATAATTAAGTTAGTTTCATTAAGTACTTTCCGAGTTATGAGGCTTCAAATCATTTCTTAATTTTACATAAACCATAAAATATCTTGTAAAATATTTATTTTTCGATTATTTTACCTTAATACTTTTACGTACAAAATAATGAGAGGAATCAATTGGTGTAAAGAAAACACATAGTTGTTTTTAAGAAAAAATATGTAATTTGCAATTAACAATTCCATATTTTTTCTTAAAAACAACTATGTGTTTTCTTTACACCAATTGATTCCTCTCATTATTTTCTACATAAAAGTATTAAGGTAAGATAATCGAAAAATGAATATTTTACAAGATATTTTACGGTTTATGTAAAATTAAGAAATTATTTCAAGCCTCATAACTCAAAAAGTACTTAACGAAAAGGTACTTAATTATAGTGTTTTGGAAAACTCTCGAGATAAGCTACAAGAATGTGCAAAAATATATAGGGTGTTCCATTTAAAAAAATTGAAGTGACCTTCACGTGACCTTCAAATGACTCTTCAAGGTCAAACCAATGGTACCACCTTATGTCCCCCTTGAACCATACAACTTTTGCCTGAAACATTTTTTTCTAAAATGCATCGTTTGTGAGATATTTAGGTGTATCCAGACTTTTGGCGCACCCTGTATATACAGGGTGACCCATTTTAACTTAGGCAGCCAAATAACTCGAAAAATAAGCAAGATAGAGAAAAATGTTTTTTGACAAAAGTTGTATGGTTTCGAGGGGGCCATAAGATGGTATCATTGGTTTGACCTTGAAGAGTCATTTGAAGGTCACGTGAAGGTCACTTCAATTTTTTTAAATGGAATATCCTATATATTTTTGTACATTCTTGTAGCTTATTTCGAGAGCTTTCCAAAACACTATAATTAAGTACCTTTCCGTTAAGTACTTTTCGAGTTATGATGCTTGAAATAATTTCTTAATTTTACATAAACCGTAAAATATCTTGTAAAATATTCATTTTTCGATTATCTTACCTTAATACTTTTATGTACAAAATAATGAGAGGAATCAATTGGTGTAAAGAAAACACATAGTTGTTTTTAAGAAAAAATATGGAATTGTTAATTGCAAATTACATATTTTTTCTTCGAAACAACTATGTGTTTTCTTTACACCAATTGATTCCTCTCATTATTTTGTACATAAAACTATTAAGGTAAGGTAATCGAAAAATGAATATTTTACAAGATATTTTACGGTTTATGTAAAATTAAGAAATTATTTCAAGCCTCATAACTCAAAAAGTACTTAACGAAAATGTACTTAATTATAGTGTTTTGGAAAGCTCTCGAGATGAGCTACAAGAATGTACAAAAATATATAGGATGTTCCATTTAAAAAAATTGAAGTGACCTTCACGTGACCTTCAAATGACTCTTCAAGGTCAAACCAATGATACCATCTTATGGCCCCCTCGAAACCATACAACTTTTGTCTAAAACATTTTTCTCTATCTTGCTTATTTTTCGAGTTATTTGGCTGCCTAAGTTAAAATGGGTCACCCTGTATATATATATATATATATATATATACTTGCATTCACAGAATGTTTTTTGTTATTTCAAGGACCTCATCGCACAATATGGATTCCATTCAAGAATCTTCGAAAAAAGTTGGCACCAACTTGCAAGAAGTTTTTTCTTTAAATGATAATCTTCCTTCAGAAAATTTGACCAATTTCAAAAACATATATTACTATGGCATTATTAGAATTGGAACTCCACAGCAAGAATTTAAAGTTGTATTTGATACTGGTTCCGCACCTCTTTGGGTATTATCCAAAAAGTGCACAATCCCTGCTTGTTGTAAGTAATTTGTTTGTGTATACATATATACAAATATATATATATTCTATTTAAATTATATTTTTGAAGTATAATCTTGGCATATTTAAAAAGTTGAATACAGATACAAATTTACTTATTTTTATAGTAATACTTAATATGAAAGTGTAAATATTACAATGGCCAACTTTGGAATTTGCATGTATAAATTAACTAAAATAGTTTATCACATTCACTCTCTGAAGACACAGATAAGCTTTGATAAACAGACAAATTGATAAAAAGACAATTTATTAATTCGACAAATACATTTATATGTACAATATATATTTATAAAAGATTTATGACAGAATATTGTATATTTATTTATAAAAGAATATTTATTTATAAAAGAATTATGTTTTTATTTATAAAAAAATATTGTATATTATTTATAAAATTATTTATAAAAGATTATTGTATTTAATATAGATTAATGAGATATTTCTATATATATTTTTAAAGTCTTTCTAATTTTGCTAATTTTTCGATATTGAATATTTATTTGCTTTACAGCAAAACATAATCAATATGATAGTGCAACATCCTGGACATACAATAATGTAACAAATAATCGTAATGATATTCCCATCTGTATATCATACGACTGTATCGATGTAGATGGATATCTAGCTATTGATACAGTAAATGTAAGTCATTATTAAACAAACAATACAATTATAACTATAATCGTAGTTTAATCATTTCTTGAGCAATCATGTTCCTTTTTGCGCGGCAATGACGATGTATTATTGCAATACCAATTTTATTATAGGTTGCCAACCTCAATGTAAAGAATCAAACATTTTTAGAAGTGATAAACGTATCAAATGTAAATATGATTGCTGAACATACATTTGATGGTGTCTTGGGCCTGAGTTATTCCAACATATCTGGTGATGCAATAACGCTTGTCTTCGACAATATGATTGAACAAGGTCTAGTGTCATCACGCATTTTCAGTTTTTATCTAAATAGGTACATATCTTGTCCATTTATGAACAACGTACATCTTTAAAAAAAATAAACAAGAGTTTTTAATAAGTATGAATATTATATATGCATATATATAATTCTATTTAAATGTATATTTATATTTATTTTATATTTATTTTAATATTAACACAATTAAATTCATTATTTATATATATTATTATAATTTTTTAAATTAAAGTAATATTTATATTTGCATATTAAATATAATTATCTTAATTATCGCAGACATATATTACGATATGAAAAATATAATTTGCAGAGACACTTCAGCCGATTTAGGTGGTCAATTCATATTGGGTGGTTCCGATCCTACCTATTACGAAGGGAATTTCACATACATTCCAGTTACCCACAAAGGACACTGGCAATTTACCATTGATAGGTACATTATTTTTTAAGTTACATTAATCGTGTTTCAACAAATTATTTACATTATTGCTTTGTAGTATCCAAATGGAACGCATTACTCTATGCAAGAAAAGCTGCCAAGCTATCGCTGATACAGGTGGTTGGCAAATAATTGGACCAGAAATGGATATTCAATTTATTTATCTATTTACAGAAACTAATTCACTGGGAAGAGTAAGTAATATCTTTCAAGTAATCATATCTTTCAAAGCACGTAGCCTTTGATAAAAAAAATTATAAAATATTGATAATAGCGATAGAAAAATAATTATTAGGTACGTTCAAATGAAACATAAACTTCTACGGAACAGTGACATTAGTCCTTGCTTTTGAAATACTTAATATATTCATTAAATATGATTAATTACTAACTTGATATTATGTTTTATTTAAAGGTGAACTGCAAGAGAATTCCTCAATTGCCTACAATCAGGTTTAATTTGGGTGGTAAGGCGTTCGATCTTACCGGTAAAGATTACATCATTCGGGTGAGTGCTATAAGCAAATTATTATTTAAATGATTTAAATATATATAGGAGAAGTTTCTATTGTATATTTAATTCTCAGGATCCAGACGATGAAAGGAAATGTATAAACGTCTTTTCGGGACGCAACTTTGAAAATACTGAAATAAAATGGATTCTAGGCGTGCCATTTCTTGGCCGTTTCTACACCGAGTTTGATATGGAGAGAGACCAAGTGGGATTTGCTTTGGCGAAAAGTTCATCCAAATGTATAGAAAATCTTTCATTGTCACCTTTTATTGTATACTTTATCATCAATTTTTTTAATTATTGGTTTAGTTCTCGATAGGAAAAAAATTTGAACTTTTTTAATCGCCAACCGACAAAGTTCGCATATTATCGATGAGAATTTTTGCGTAATATGTATATAATTGTATCTTAATTTTCAACAGCAATACTTTATCGTGAAAGCAGCTGATATGAGCTTATTGCTAATTAGACTGCCAATTTTTGCGAGCAGTATCATTTACTAAGTTTATTGTTGCATGGCTGTCTAGTCGATATAATGAATCTATTCTTTCGAAAAGCTGATTTCTTCTTCATTATCATTCTAAATCACGCGCACATTTAATAATTTATTTTAATACAATTTGTTTTAATTATAAAACAAATATTAAATAAAATATTTTTAAATTTGACTGATCGATAGGGCGGATCGAGAACACGAATGTATTTCGAATGTGCGCGATTGCCTAGAAGCCATCAAATGTCGATAAACGAGAGCTTTAATAGTTGAGTATTATTTACTTTTTGTATGTTCAGTCACAACGTACAGAAAAAGATTTGCCAGAAATTTCGAAAACATTCCACTTTCTCGTGGTGATTGTAGTGTTGATCGACGCGGATATCTAAAACTAAATTCATACATTGTATTGTATGTGTACGTTACATATTGATGTAATAAATATTGATTTTAAAAAAATCGATCTATCACGTCGTGATCACATTCGACTTTCTGAAATCCAAAACCTATGTAAATGTGATTGCATTCATAAAACACTGATAAATCCTAAATAGAAGGTTATTCATGCAGTGCGATGAGCAATAAACGTTTTCGATTTTATGGTAATGTTATAAAAATCATTTCCTCTTTGCTTGATTTAATAAGAATTAAAGGTGCAAAGTTACACTGGATCCAATAAAATTAATATTGAAGCTCTCTCGTAAATAAAGCATTTTTGTGGATCGAGAATTTCAAAGGTTTTCTCGTCTCACTCACTACATCTTCGTATGTGAACAAGAATTAACATGCTTTCGTTTAGTGAGAGAACAGCTCATTGTTACCGCTTTAAGATAATCTTGCCGCGATCTAAAATATTTCTGAACCGCATCAAATCATCGACTTATCGACCTGATTTTATTTGTATTATCCATTCCGTCATGTGCCCTTAAATGCATAACGGTGCTGTTTGACATGACAAGCGCGTTTTCCTGATTACAATTTACTATATCATACTAATCCCTAGAGATTGCGATGATAAAAGTGCGATAATATATCCCGCTGTCATGCAGTTAAAAATGATATTTCGGTGTCATCTTCTCTCGATTCAAATTCTTGCGTAAATCGAGAGTACAGGAATGGACTACGTGGGAAGATTAGTAAAAAAATTGACATTTTTTTCTGTTTTTGGTTAATAGATGCCATTAAAATTTAGCAATTAATACAATTAGCGCGCGATTTAGCAGCGCCTTTCGACTTTTTGAACGAATAAAATAAACTTCGCTAAAGAGCTCTTGAGAATTGACCTTATATTCGATGGTTTTTCAGATTATAGTTGAATATTAATAGCGTGAAAAATTATTTATTAGCGAAGGATTATTATTTGCTATTTATTTTGTATGGATGTTGATAAAAATAATAAGATGAAAAAATTTTACAGGTAAATCAAAGATGTGCGAAAAAACGTTCATATAAATTATTTTAATTTTGCTTTCAATATAGTAATTTTTTAATTACATAAAAAGAAATAACGTCCTTTCACAGAAACAAAATTATTTTCGGAAATCTTAAATCGGATCGTGATCGGAAGGAAATATTTCGTGCAAATTTAAAAAATAATTGCTGACAAAAAATGCACGCTCTCCCTTTTTGATTTGTTCTCGTTGTAAGTAATTCGTTTACGAAGAAGTTTACAGCGACGATGATGTAGATTTTTCACAGCGGCTGAGTCTGTTTTGGCGTGAAAATTCAATCGTAATGACCTATAAACGGTAGCTATAAAGATCATAACATTATATCGTTTATACATTTCCCGTTTACTAAAATATTTTTACTTTTAGAATACATTGCTAAAACATGTAGCGATCAGATTATGTATATTTTTATTCATATTTATTTCCATTCATACATACAAGTTTCGGCTCAGTCATGAAATAACTTTCGATGCAGTTTTTCATTAGAAATACAATTCATTAAGAGATATAGCTGCACGAAGTCTTTCGTTCTTATTTAATTAAAATTGTCTTTTTACCAATTGTTTCAATTTCTCTTCTGTCATCTAAGATACAATATAATATTGCTTGTAAATAATTTTGCTTCATATTATTAGATATTATATATTTATATTTCTTCTCTCGACATTTTCATGACCAATGTCATCGGATGACTCTTATTAGAATTGAACGGCACAGGGATAATAATGGCCTAAGACACCGCCGACTGATTTTGTAATATTAAATTAAATTGATCGATGGAAATCTATCAGGATTTTTCGAATGTTCGCGCGTTCTCTCCCCATTCAAGCATTCAACAGAGGGGCACGCGCGATGATATATGTATATAAAGCTATCGAATACCGATACAGTATTAAGAGGTGTGTTAGTGAGCGACAACACTTTATTTTTCTTTGTATCCCGTCATAAAGTGTCGAAAGAAACTCGACATTGAAATTTCCACGAAGCGAGACTTCAGTAGTAAATAAATTTTGAAATATGTTTCGCCTTTTTGCGGTAGTGACGGTGCTCTTTATGACGACTGACGCGCAATTACATAGGTCAGTATATATTTTATTATATTGTATATTGGCATGATAAATATCGAAATTGTTCTGAAAATATCTGTTAGTCACATCAAATGTGAATATTCATTTTATACATATATATTTATATATTATAGTATATATATATATATATACAGGGTGTTTCATTTTAATCCGACCAGTCGAATATCTCGAAAACCAAGCCCGGGAGAGAAAAATATTTCAGACAAAAGTTGTTTGGTTTCGAGGGGGCCATAAGATGGTGACAATGATTTGACCTTGAACAGTCATTTGAAGGTCACGTGAAGGTCACTTCAATTTTTTTAAATAGAACACCCTATATATTTTTACACATTCTTGTAGCTTATCTCGAGAGCTTTCCAAAACACTATAATTAAGTACCTTTTCGTTAAGTACTTTTTGAGTTATGAGGCTTGAAATAATTTCTTAATTCTACATAAACCGTAAAATATCTAGTAAAATATTCATTTTTTGATTATCTTACTTTAACATTTTTATGTACAAAATAATGAGAGGAATCAATTGGTGTAAAGAAAACACATAATTGTTTTGAAGAAAAAATATGTAATTTGCAATTAACAATTCCATATTTTTTCTTAAAAATAACTATGTGTTTTCTTTACACCAATTGATTCCTCTCATTATTTTGTACATAAAAATGTTAAAGTAAGATAATCGAAAAATGAATATTTTACTAGATATTTTACGGTTTATGTAGAATTAAGAAATTATTTCAAGCCTCATAATTCAAAAAGTACTTAACGAAAAGGTACTTAATTATAGTGTTTTGGAAAGCTCTCGAGATAAGCTACAAGAATGTGTAAAAATATATAGGGTGTTCCATTTAAAAAAATTGAAGTGACCTTCACGTGACCTTCAAATGACTGTTCAAGGTCAAATCATTGTCACCATCTTATGGCCCCCTCGAAACCAAACAACTTTTGTCTGAAATATTTTTCTCTCCCGGGCTTGGTTTTCGAGATATTCGACTGGTCGGATTAAAATGAAACACCCTGTATATATATATATATATATATATATACCATACATATATATATCACAGAATGTTATTTATGTTATTTCAAGGACTTCATCGCACAAGATGGATTCCATTCGAGAATCTTCGAAAAAAGTTGGCACCTACTTGCAAGAAATTCTTTCTTTAAGTGATAATCTTCGTTCAGTACGTTTGACCAATTTCAAAAATGTGAATTACTATGGCTCTATTAAAATTGGAACTCCACCGCAAAAATTTAAAGTGATATTTGACACTCGTTCCGCAAATTGTTGGGTATTCTCCAAAAAATGCACAAACCCTATTTGTTGTAAGTAATTTGTTTGTATGTACATATATCCAATAATAAATATATATATATATATGTGTGTGTGTGTGTGTGTGTGTGTTTTATTTGTTATTTACTAACTATTTGTTATTTATTAAATTTCATTTCATTAGTACCGTTCTTTAGAAAAGCTTAAACTTCAAGTTCTTAAATCCGCGAATATATATATTTGTCATTTAATAAATAAATAATGTATATTTTTATTTGTCATTTATTAAATAAATTTATTATTGTACAATTTATCTACAATTACATTTTTCAAGTATAATCTTGTGATATTTAAAAAGTTGAATATAATACAGATACGTTTTTACTTAATTTTATAGTAATATTTAATATTATAGTGTAAATATTATAATGGCAAACTTTGGAATTTGGAAATGTATAAGTTAATTTAAATAATTTATCACATTCATTCTCTGAAGGTACAAACAAACATTGATAAACAAACATAATTTATGAATTAATTAGACAAATACATTTACATATACAATTATTTATAAAAGAATATTGTATATTTAATAAATTAATGATACAATATCTCTATATATATTTTTAAAATCTTTGTAACTTTGCTGATTTTCGATATTGAATATGCTTTACAAATTGATATGCTTTACAGCAAAACATAAATATGATAAAACAAGATCCAAAACATACAATGATATAACAAAAAATGAAAATATTTGTTTACCATCTAAATGTTTCGATGTAGAAGGAATCTTAGCTACTGATACAGTGAATGTAAGTCATTATTAAACAAATAATCCAATTTAGTTATATCTATAATCGTAGTTTAAATATGTCTTAAGCAATCATATTCTTTTTTTTCCGCGGCAATAACGATGTATTATTTCAACAGCAATTTTATTATAGATTGCCAACCTCAATGTAAAGAATCACACATTTTTAGAAGCGGTATACATATTGGACGATAACGATACAAACGAAAATATGTGTGCTGTACGAACATTTGATGGTATCATTGGCCTGAGATCTTTTAAGCTATACGATGATGGAATAACGCCTATCTTCGACAACATGATTGAACAAGGTCCAGTGTCATCACGTATTTTCAGTTTTTATCTAAATAGGTACATATCCTCTCTACTTATGAATAACATATATCTATAGACAAGAGTTTTTAATAAACATACAGTTCTATTTGTATATATATTTATATTTATTTTACATTTATTTTAATATTAACACAAATTAAATTTAATATTTATATATAATATTATAATTTTTTTAAATTAAAGTAATATTTATATTTGCACATTAAATATAATTTAATCTTAATTATCACACACATACATATTGCGATATAAAAAATATAATTTGCAGAAACACTTCAGCTGATTTAGGTGGCAAATTGATATTCGGTGGTTCCGATCCTGCTTGTTACGAAGGGGATTTTACATACATTCCTGTTTTACATATATTTACTGACAAAGGATACTGGCAATTTATCATTGATAGGTACGTTATTTTTTAAATTACATTAATCGTGTTTTAACAAATTGTTAACGTCATCGTTTTGTAGTATCCAAGTAAATGATTTTACTTGGTGCGAGGGAATCTGCCAAGCTACCGTTGACACAAGTGCATGGCAAATAATTGGACCAGGAAAGGATGTTTCACATATTAATCAACTTATTGGAACTAATCCACAGGGAAGAGTAAGTAAACGATATCTTTCAAGTAATCATATCTTTCACAAAGCACGTAGCCTTTGATAAAAAAAATAAATTATAAAAAATTGATAATAGCGATAAAAAAATAAATATTAGGTACGTTCAAATGAAACATAAACTTTTATGGAACAAGGACATTAATCCTTGTTTCCGTTGAACATATTTAATATATTTATTATTAATTATTAACTTGATATTATTTTTTATTTAAAGGTGGACTGCAATCGAATTTTCCAATTACCTACAATCAGGTTTAATTTGGGTGGTAAGGCGTTCAATCTTACCGGTAGAGATTACATCATTCGGGTGAGTGCTTTAGGAAAATTATTTAAATTATTTAAATATGTATAAGAGAAGTTTATATCATGTATTTAATTCTGCTCAGCATCCAAATGATGAAAGTATATGTATAACCGTCTTCTGGAAACGTCACCTAAATAATGATCCAACATATGACGATGAAATAAAATGGGTTCTGGGCATGCCATTTATTGGCCGTTACTACACCGAGTTTGATATGGAGAAGCACCGAGTGGGATTTGCTTTGGCGAAAAGTTCATCAAAATGTATAGAAAATCTTTCATTGTCACCATTTATTGGTCGTAACTACACCGAGTTTGACATAGAGAAAGACCGAGTGGGATTTGCTGTGAAAAATTCATCGAAATGTATAGAAAATCTTTCATTGTCACCTTTTATTGTATATTTTATCATCAATTTTTTAAATTATTGGTTTAGTTTTCGATAGGAAAAAAACTGAATCTTTTTTATTCGCCAACCGACAAAGTTTGCATATTATCAATGTGAATTTTTGCGTAATATGTACATAATTGTGCCTTAATTTTCAACAGCAATCCTTTATCGTGAAAGCAGCTGATATAAGCTTATTGTTAATTAGAAGGCGAATTTTAGCGTGCAGTGTCATTTGCTAAGTTCGTTGTTGCATGGCTGTCTAGTCGATATAATCAATCTATTCTTTCGAAAAGCTGATTTCTCCTTCATTATCATTCTTAATCGCTCGCACATTTAATAATTTATTTTAATACAATTTGTATTAATTATAACACAAACTATTAAATAAAATATTTTTAAATTTGATTAATCGATAAGACGGATCGATAACACGGATATGTTTCGAATGCGCGCGATTGTATATATAGCAGCTGCCAAATGTCGATAAATGATAGCTCTAGTGTCGAGTACAATTTATTTTTTGTATGTCCAGTCACAACGTACGGAAAGAAATTTGCCAGAAATTTCGAAAACATATTCCACCCTCGTGGTGACTGTGGTGTTTATCGACGCGGAAATCCAAAGCTAAATTCATACATTGTATTGTATGTGTACGTTACATATTGATATAATAAATATTGATTTTATAAAAATCGATCTATCTCGTCGTGATCACATTCGACTTTCTAAAATCCAAAACTTATGTAAATGTGATTGCATACATAGAACGATAAATCCTAAATAGAAAGTTATAGATTGTTATTTAAAACATAACTAACCATCGTCGTGCGTTCTAGACTTATGATTCTTGCGTTATGTACGGAGAAGTGCAATAGATCCACTAAATTTGAATGGATCTAATGGATCTAATGACTTCTCTAAATTTCTGGAGTCTAAATAGACAATCTTCAACTGAACATTTGTACCTATGTTGTAACAAATAAGCACTAGATCTGGTTATTCCGGATTATCGCTGATGCCTGTTTCAGTCAGACCTAAAATAATTTTTAATTAGAAATTGATTGTAAGTATTACGTCGCTATTATTATTTATGAATTTTAATTGTAATATATGTTTATATATGCATATATATAATACACATACTATATGTTTGAATTATATGCTATTTTTATCTTTATGCTCGACTGGAGATTACAATGATTTTTAGTTTTCTCTTCGCAAATCAAAATTAATTGTGGATGTGTGTAAAAGATGGAGGGGAAGAAAAAGCATTCCACTAAGAGTCAACGTCAGATTTTAAAATAAAAAAATTATAAGCAAAGAAGAGGGAAAACAAAATATTTTAAAGATCGGATTAACTTACAGTTTTGCAATAAAAGACTTTGAGTTGCGACTCTTAGTGGATTTCTGGCCTTCAGCATCCAGGATGACGAGACGCTTGTGGCGCTTGTTCGATGACCGAAAGTCTGTGTCTGCATCACGCAAACTGAGTATGGACTGTTAAAGACCAATGACAAACTGAACTGACTGATCTAAAGTGACTAACTGATCTGATGTGTCTCATTGAACTGATTGATCTGAAGTGACTGACTGAAGCAACCGACTGAAGTGACTGATTGAAATGACTGACTGAAGTGACCGATGCTCCTTGAGAGCTTCTCTTTTTATATCCGATTCAGTTTACTTTTCCGGTACGTATCTTATCCTTCAATTAGATTTTAAATTCACAAAATTTGTTCAGGTGTCTAGGGTTTCGAATTTTTGTAAGATTTATCTAGCGATCCCTGATAAGTTTCCAAATGTTATTATTTCTATTTACAGAGGGAGATCTATGTTGTTTTATCATCGATATATTTCTCTACTGCCCTGCATGTATTTTTTATCTTCAGGTAATTATTTGTTAAAGAGATCGGTGTTGCTTCATTGTTGGCATTTCCTGCGTGTTTTTTTGTGATTACTCATAGATATTAGATGACAAATATAGATTATTATGAGGTGCGAGAGGCTCTATTTGATCAATAATTTTGCTTATCGTTAATCGAACGATCGTTGCCACAACTTCGTGAAAGGAAGGAATCGGCTGGACGTAACAATAGCAAAATTTCTGAAATTAATGAATATTCAAATATATATTTCAAGATTATGTATATTTTTTTCATCTCTTTAAAAATATCAAAAATTCATCAAATAAAGTGATTTATAATTATATAAATATAGTTTTTTCCGCACAAAATTATATAAAAAAATGTCGATTAATTAAATGCTACTTTTTGCAAATTATCTATTGTAAAGTTAATGACGCATGATTGTCTGTTTGGTTGATATAAACAATATCTTCTTTCGAAAGAATTGTTTTTGTTATTAATCATGAATTTATGTAAATAAATGTTCTTCATTAAAAATATACGATCATGCAAAATATGGTATACTTAAATTAAATTGATCGATGGAAATCTATCAGGATTTTTCGAATGTTTCGCGCGTTCTCTACCTGTTCAAGCATTCAACAGAGGGACACGCGCGATCATATATATATAACGCTATCGAATACCAATACAGTGCTAAGGGAAAGTTAGTAAGCGACAACACTTTATTTT
Source organism: Camponotus vicinus (assembly GCF_025532165.1). Classification (NCBI taxonomy): domain Eukaryota; kingdom Metazoa; phylum Arthropoda; class Insecta; order Hymenoptera; family Formicidae; genus Camponotus; species Camponotus vicinus. Next base: position 6,884,187 of record NW_028141950.1, read on the forward strand.
TCTGTATATCTGGTGATAAAGTGTCGAAAGAAAGACGTCGTTGAAATTTTCACGAATCGAGACTTCAGCAGTAAATAAATTCTGAAATATGTTTCGCCTTTTTGTGCTAATGACGGTGCTCTTTATGACGATTGACGCGCAATTGGACAGGTCAGTATATATTATATTATATTGCATATTGGCATGATAAATATCGAACTTAGAAAGATCGATTTTTTCTCGTTTCCGACTTCTTGGATTAAACGCGTGGCTTGTACAAATGCAATTAATGCTTCAATACAAATTGGATGAAATTTCTTTGGTCAAAACGTATATTTTTATTTATTAGTCAAAGAGTAAATAAAATAAGAATTTTTGAAAAAGTGACTCGTTGTTCTTTCGACTCGTAACGTTCGCTTTTGTCCATCTTGTCTTTATCCCTATTTAAACGACGACCGTTAACATAAATATCATGCTTGGAGGTAAACAAAACATCTAATTGTAAGCTAGTTTTTCACGCGTAGGAGATCAATTATAGGTATAAGGAGTTGCTTTGTATTATTTGTTTAATTGATATTCTCTGTATCCTATTTTTAATAGTTGATTACTTGTTTTTAAATTACTTCTGTATGCAAAATCACATGCAAAATTATCGTTAATTAAAAATCAATATCCATTATATTATATTGATTTTATTTAAGACTGGATTGTACAAATGAAATATTACTTTTGAGATATATATGAGTTGATACAATTTAGAAAGATCATCGAGTGATAAACATTTCTGAAATATTTATATTTAAATGCGTAACGTACTTGTATAGCAAGTATGTAAGTTATATAGTTAATTTCTGAGATTGTGTAGTCTTTCTTGGCTTATATGTGTTCTGAAAATATCTATTAGTCATATCAAATGTGAATATTCATTTTACATATATATTTACAATACATACATATATCACAGGATGTTGTTTATGTTATTTCAAGGACTTCATTGCACAAGTTGGATGGAGAATCTTTGAAAAAAGTTGGCACCAACTTGCAAGGAGTTCCTTCGTTAGGTGGTAATCTTCCTTCAGTACATTTGACCAATTTCAAAAACGTGCATTACTATGGCACCATTAAAATTGGAACACCACCGCAAGAATTTAGAGTTGTATTTGATACTGGTTCCGCAAATCTTTGGCTATTTTCCAAAAAGTGCACAATCCCTACTTGCTGTAAGTAATTTGTTTGTATATATATATATATATATATATATATTCTATCTACAATTATATTTTTATTTTACAAGTATAATCTTGGGATATTGTAAAAAGTTGAATATATAATACAGATACATATTTATTTAATTTTATAGTAACTTTAATATTATAGTGTAAATATTACAATGGCAAACTTTGGAATTTGGAAATGTATAAATTATTAAATAATTTATCAGCTTCACTCTCTCAAGATACAAACAAGCATTGATAAACAAAAATGATTTATGAATTAATTCGACAAATACATTTACATGTACAACAGCATAGCAACAGTATAGCATTATTTGTAAAAGAATATTGCATATTTGATATAGATTAATAAGATAATATCTCTATATATATTTTTAATATCTTTCTAATATTGCTAATTTTCGATATTACTATATATGCTTCACAGTAGGACGTTATAAATATAATAGTATGGATTCCTATACATATATATCAAATAATATTCGGATTAATATGGAATACTTCGATTACACTGTATATGGATTCCTATCTACTGACATAGTGAATGTAAGTTATTATTAAACAAACAATCCAATTTAGTTATAACTAAAATCATAGTTTAAATATTTCTTAAGCAATCATGTTCTTTTTTTTGCGCGGCAACGACGATATATTATTTCAATAGCAATTTTATCATAGGTTGCCAACCTCAATGTTACGAATCAAACACTTGTAGAAGTGATAGGCGTATCAGACATAAATATATTTGATTTATATGTAAATATACTTGATAAACGAAGATTTGATGGTATCTTAGGCCTGAGACCTTCCAATTTATATGATGATGCAGTAACGCCTGTCTTTGGTAACATAATTCAACAAGGACTAGTGTCATCACGCATTTTCAGTATTTATCTAAACAGGTACACATCTTCTCTACTTATGAACAACGTATATGTCTAAACGAGAGTTTTTAATAATCATACAGTTCTATTTGTATATATATTTATATTTATTTTATATTTATTTTAATATTAACATAAATTAAATTTATTATTTATATATAGTACTATAATTTTTTAAATTAAAGTAATAATTATATTTGCACAATAAATATAATTTAATCGTAATTATCACACACATACATATTGCGATATAAAAAATATAATTTGCAGAGACACTTCAGCCGATTTAGGTGGTAAATTGATATTTGGTGGTTCCGATCCTGCCTATTACGAAGGAGATTTCACATATGTTCCTTTTACTGAAGAAGAGTACTCGGGATTTATCCTAGATAGGTACGTTATTTTTAAAATTACATTAATCGTGTTTCAACAAATTGTTTACGTTATCGCTTTGTAGTATCCAAATAAATGATTTTACTTGGTGCGAGGGAAGCTGCCAAGCTATCGCTGATTCAAGTGCTTGGAAAATAATTGGACCAGGAAATGATATTTCACTTATTAATCGATTTATTGATACTAATCGACGGGGAAGAGTAAGTAATATCTTTCAAGTGATCATATCTTTCAAAGCACGTAGCCCTTGATAAAAAAAATTATAAAAAATTGATAATAGCGATATAAAAATAAATATTAGGTACGTTCGAATGAAACATAAACTTTTATGGAACAATGACATTAGTCCTTGTTTCCGAAATAATTAATGTATTCATTAAATATGATTAATTATTAATTTGATATTATGTTTTATTTAAAGGTGAATTGCAATAGAATTTCTCAATTGCCTACAATCAGGTTTTTTTTAAGTGGTAAGGCGTTCAATCTTACCGGTAAAGATTACATCATTCGGGTGAGTGCTATAAGAAAATTATTTAAACTATTTAAATATGTATAAGAGAAGTTTATATTGTGTATTTAATTCTGCTCAGGATCCAGCTGATGAAAGTATATGTATAACCGTCTTCTGGAAACACGACCCAACATATGACGGTGAAGTAAAATGGGTTCTGGGAATGCCATTTATTGGCCGTTACTACACCGAGTTTGATATGGAGAGAAACCGAGTGGGATTTGCTTTGGCGAAAAATGTATAAAATTCATCGAAATGTATAGAAAATTTTTCATTGCCACCTTTTATTGTACACTTTATCATCATTCTTTTAATAATTTGCTTAGTTTTCGATAGCAAAAAAAATTTAATTTTTTAATTGCCAACCGAGAAAGTTCGCATATTATCAAAGTGAATTTTTGCGTAATATGTACATAATTGTGCCTTAATTTTTAACGGCAATACTTTATCGTGAAAGTAGCTGACATGAGCTTATTGTTAATTAGAATGTGCGAATTTTTGGAAACAGTGTAATTTGCTAAGTTCATTGTTGCATGGCCGTCTAGTCGATATAATCAATTTATTTTTTCGAAATGCTGATTTCTCCTTCATCATCATTCTTAATCACGCGCACGTTTAATAATTTATTTTAATACAATTTGTTTTAATTATAAAACAAAATATTTAAATAATATATTTTTAAATTTGATTGATCGATAGGACGGATCGATAACACGGATATGTTTCGAATGCGCGCGATTGTATATATAACAGTCGCCAAATATCGATAAATGATAGCTCTAGTAGTCGAGTACAATTTCTTCTTTGTATGTCGCAACGTACAGAAAGAAATTTACCAGAAATTTCGAAAATATGTTCCGTTTTTTCGTAGCAGCTGTGGTGCTGACGCGGAAATCGAAAGCCAAGTTTATACATTGTATCGTGTGTTTACGTTTCGTATCGGTATAATAAATGTTGATTTTATAAGATCGATCTATCTCGTCGTGATCACATTCGACTTTTCGAAATCCAAAACCTATGTAAATGTGATTGCATTCATGAAACACTGATAAATCCTAAATAGAAGGTTATTCAGTGCGATGAGCAATAAAAGTTTTTGATTTTATGATATTGTTATAAAAATCATTTTCTCCTTGCTCGATTTAATAAGAATTAGAGATGAAAGCTTACCATTCGATCTAATAAAATTAATCTTGAAGCTCCCTCGTTAATAAATCATTTTTATGGACCAAGAATTTCAAAGATTTTCCCGTTTCACTCCCTACATTTTCGTATGTGAACAAGAATTAATATGCTTCCATTCAGTGAGAGAACAGCTCGTTGTTATAGCTTTAAGATAATCTCGCTGCGATCTAAAGTATTTCCAAACCGCATCAAATCATCGACTTATCGACCTGATTTTATCTGTATTATGCATTCAGTCATATGCTCTTAAATGCATAACGGTGATATTTGATACGACAAGCGCGTTTTCCTGATTACAATTTACTATATCATAATCGCTAGAGATTGCGGAGATAAAAGTGCGATAATATGTCCCGCTGTCATATAATTAAAAATAATGTCTCGGTGTCATCTTCTCTCGATTCAAATTCTTGCGTAAATCGAGGAATGGACTGCGTGAAGAGATTAGAGAAAAAATTGACATTTTCTTTGTTCTTGGTTAATAGATGCCATGAAAATTTCGCAATTAATGCAATTAGCACGCGATTCAGTAGCGCCTTTCAACTTTTTTGAATAAAATAAGCTTCGTTAAAGAATTCTTAAGAATTGATTTCATATTCGGATACCATGGTTTCTCAGATTATAGTTGAATATTAAGAGCGTGAAAAATTAATTAGTATCGAACGATTATTATTTCCTATTTTCATCTGAAATGATTTGATTATAAATTGAATATAAATATTACATCGCTATTATTATTTATGAATTTTAATTGTAATATATGTAATATATGTTTATATACACATACTATATGTTTGAATAATACCAATATTCGGTCACTATCAACTTTCTTAAATCAGGATGAACTTGATAAAGAGAACTAATGAAAACATATTATAATTTTTTTATCTTATAATGTGTTTATTTTATTATAAGTTTATTTTTATAATATAGTTGAAATTATGATCATAATGACGTTTCTCATTATTGCAAATTATTTTATTTCGATAAATCACATATTTTTAAAAATATTTTTAATAAAAAAATACGTTTCCTTATTGGAGATGTATTATTTCCTTCACAAAATTTGGTTGCATTTTCCTCAAATTTGCATAATATAGAAAAGAAATGTATATATAGTATAGATTTTTAAGTTTTGTATAGTATCTTGAGTTAAAATATTCATATTAATATTATCCCAAGTTTAACATAACAAATTGTTCATAGCAAAATTTCTGAAATTAATGAATATTCAAATATATATTTCAAGACTATGTATATTTTCTTGTCTCTTTAGAAACCTCAAGAATTCATCAAATAAAGTGTGGTTTATAAATGTATAAATATAATTTTTCCGCACAAAATTATATTAAAAAATGTCGATTAATTAAATGCTACTTTTTGCAAATTATCTATTGTACAGTTAATGATGCATGATTGTCTGTTTGATTGATATAAACAATATCTTCTTTCGAAAGAATTGTTTTTATTATTAATCATGAATTTATGTAAATAAATGTTCTTCATTAAAAATATACGATCATGCAAAATATGGTATATTTAAATTAAATTGATCGATAGAAATCTATCAGGATTTTTCGAATCTTTCGCGCGTTCTCTACCTGTTCAAGCATTCAACAGAGGGACACGCGCGATCATATATATATAACGCTATCGAATATCGATACAGTGCTAAGGGAGAGTTAGTAAACGACAACACTTTATTTTTCTGTATATCTGGTGATAAAGTGTCGAAAGAAAGACGTCGTTGAAATTTTCACGAATCGAGACTTCAACAGTAAATAAATTCTGAAATATGTTTCGCCTTTTTGTGGTAATGACGGTGCTCTTTATGACGATTGACGCGCAATTGGACAGGTCAGAATATATTATATTATATTGGATATTGGCATGATAAATATCGAACTTAGAAAGATCGATTTTTTCTCGTTTCCGACTTCTTGGATTAAACGCGTGGCTTGTACAAATGCAATTAATGCTTCAATACAAATTGGATGGAATTTCTTTGGTCAAGACGTATATTTTTATTTATTAGTCAAAGAGTAAATAAAATAAGTATATTTTTGAAAAAATAACTCGTTGTTCTTTCGTAACGTTCGCTTTTGTCCGTCTTGTCTTTCCCTAAACAACGACCGTTAACATAAATATCATGCTTGGAGGTAAACAAAACATCTAATTGTAAACTATTTTTTCACGCGTTAGCAGATCAACTGTAGGTATAATGAGTTGCTTTGTATTATTTATTTAATTGATATTCTCTGTATCCTATTTTTACTAGTTGATACAGTTACTTGCTTTTAAATTACTTCCATATGTAAAATCACATGCAAAATTATCGTTAATTAAAAATCAATGTCCATTATGTTATAATGGTTTTATTTAAGGCTGGATTATACAAATGTAATATTACTTTTGAGATATATATGAGTTCATACAATTTAGAAAGATCATCGAGTAATAAGCATTTCTGATATATTTATATTTAAATGCGTAATGTACTTGTATTGCAAATATGTAAGTTATATAGTTATATATAACTATAGTATATATATATATATATATATATATATATATATATATATATACTTGCAATCACAGAATGTTATTTATGTTATTTAAAGGAACAAGACGGATTTCCTTCGAAAATTTTCGAAAAAAGTTGACACCAAGTTGCAACGAGTTCCTTCGTTAGGTCATAAACTTCCTTCAATACGTTTGACCAATTTCAAAAACGTGCATTACTATGGCTCTATTAAAATTGGAATTCCACCGCAAGAATTTAAAGTCGTATTTGATACTGCTGCTGTAGATCTTTGGGTATTTTCCAGAAATTGCCCAATCCCTATTTGTAGTAAGTAATTTGTTCGTATATATATATATATATATATATATATATATATATATATATATATATGTCTTTATTTGTCATTTATTAAGTAAATTTCATTTAATCAGTACCGTTCTTTAGGCAAGCTTAAACTTCAAGTTTTTAAATCCGCGAATATATATGTATATATATTCTATCTACAATTATATTTTTCAAGTATAATCTTGGGATATTTAAAAAGTTGAAAAAAAATATAATACAGATATTTACTTAAGGGGTTATGTCTAGTCATAAAATTAAAAACAATCGATTTTTATGTTTTTACATTTTCTTGAAGTATATCATATTGAAAATATTTCCTAAAAGTTTCAAATTAATCGGATGCAAATTGATGGAGTTATAATTGTATGTTTCATGAAGTGTCAGAATGTATCACTTTGTTTAAACACGACTACAAAGCTTCAGCTCTGATGTTTCGAGAGCTATCAAGTCAATATACGAAGAGTTAAATAAACTAAAATTGGGCCGGGAATAGATGATTCTGTGTAAATTAAAGAAACTATATTTTATTTAAATGTAAACTTGACACAAATCTTAAACGCGTTTTTCTCGAAATCATTTTTTCAAAGTCGGTGAGCAAGATATTTCAAAAACCGTTATACCGATTTGCTTGAAATTTTACAAGCTTCTTCTACGTAAAAACCTGTAGATGAACGAAGGATTTTTTTTAATGAATACTTTTTTTTTACTTAATAAAAAATAAGCAATTTTTAAGTCGAAAAAGAATGTCTTAAAATCAAATGACTGCCATTTTGTCCCAAAACAATTTTTCGATTAATCCTTCGTTCATCTACTAGACAATTTCATACATTAACAACAGTTTATCGAATTTTTGATGTCAGATGAATCAGTTTCGAAAGCATTGCTCACCGCATAGCGCATTTTAAAAAATAATATTCGGAAGAATAGTTTTAACTTTTACATTTTTTAATATTTTATTTAAAAAAAATATAACATATTTAATATTTGTATTTTTGAATAAAAATTTATTTGTAAAAAAAAATTATTACACTTTTAAAAAAAAATTCCCAAACATCATACTTTCTTCGGCCTGCTGACTAGCTATAACCCCTTAATTTTATAGTAATATTTAATATTATAGTGTAAATATTACAATGGCAAACTTTGGAATTTGGAAATGTATAAATTAATTTAAATAATTTATTACATTCACTCTCTGAAGGTACAAACAAGCATTGATAAACAAAGATGATTTATGAATTAATTCGACAACATTTACATACACAATTATTTATAATATTACATTCACATATACAATTATTTATAAGAGAATATTGTATATTTAATAAATTAATGATACAATATCTCTATATATATTTTTAACACCTTTGTAACTTTGCTGATTTTCGATATTGAATATGCTTTACAAATTGATATGCTTTACAGCAAAAAATAATCAATATGATAATACAAGATCCAAAACATACAAGGATATAGCAAATGGTAGAAAAATTATTTTACCATCTAAATGTTTCGAAGTAGAAGGAATCTTAGGTATTGATACAGTGAATGTAAGTCCATTATTAAACAAACAATCCAATTTAATTATAACTATAATTGTAGTTTAAATATGTCTTAAGCAATCATATTCCTTTTTCCTCGCGGCAATAACGATGTATTATTTCAACAGCAATTTTATTATAGGTTGCCAACCTCAATGTAAAGAATCAAACATTTGCAGAAGTGATAAACATATTAGAAGATATCGATATAAAAGAAAATATATGTGCTGGACGAACATTTGATGGTATTTTTGGCCTGAGATCTTTTAAGCTATATGATGCTATAATAACGCCTGTCTTTGGCAACATGATTCGACAAGGACTACTGTCATCACGCATTTTCAGTTTTTATCTAAATAGGTACATATCTTCTCTACTTATGAACAACATATATCTATAGACAAGAGTTTTTAATAAACATACAGTTCTATTTGTATATATATTTATATTTATTTTATATTTATTTTAATATTAACATAAATTAAATTTATTATTTATATATAGTATTATAATTTTTTAAATTACAGTAATATTTATATTTGCACATTAAATATAATTTAATTTTAATTATCACATACAGACATATTGCGATATAAAAAATATAATTTGCAGAGACACTTCAGCCGATTTAGGTGGTATATTGACATTGGGTGGTTCCGATCCTGCTTATTACGAAGGAGATTTTACATACATTCCTATTGCTGAAGGATACTGGCAATTTATCATTAATATGTATGTTATATTTTAAATTACATTAATCGTGTTTCAACAAATTGTTAACGTCATCGCTTTGTAGTATCGAAGCGGAACATTTTACTTGGTGCGATGGAGGCTGCCGAGCTTTCCTTCATACAAGTGTTTCGAAAATAATTGGACCAGAAAAGGATATTTCATCTATTAATGGATTTATTGAAACTGATCCATGGGGAAGAGTAAGTAAACGATATCTTTCAAGTAATCATATCTTTCAAAGCACGTAGGCATTGATAAAAAAAAATATAAAAAATTGATAATAGCGATATAAAAATAAATATTGGGTACGTTGAAATGAAACATAAACCTATATGGAACAATGACATTACTCCTTTTTTTGTAATACTTAATGTATTCATTAAATATAATTAATTACTACTTGATATTAACTTGATATTATGTTTTATTTAAAGGTGAACTGCAATAGAATTTCTCAATTGCCTACAATCACATTTAATTTGGGTGGTAAGGAGTTCGATCTTACTGGTAAAGATTACATCATTCGGGTGAGTGCTATAAGAAAATTATTTAAATTATTTAAATATGTATAAGAGAAGTTTATAAGAGAAGTTTACTGTGTATTTAATTCTTCTCAGCATCCAAATGATGAAAGTATATGTGTAACCGTCTTCTGGAAAAACGACGCAACATATGACGATGAAGTAGTATGGATTCTGGGCATGCCATTTATTGGCCGTTATTACACCAAGTTTGATATGGAAAAAGAAAGAATAGGATTTGCTTTGGCGAAAAATGTATAGAATTCATCAAAATGTAGAAAATCTTTCTTTGTCACCTTTTATTGTGTACTTTATCATCATTTTTTAAATTATTTGTTTAGTTTTCGGTAAGAAAAAAATTTAAACTTTCTTAATCGCCAACCGAGAAAGTTTGCATATTATCAATGTGAATTTTTGCATAATATGTACATTATTGTGCCTTAATTTTCAATAGCAATACTTTATCGTGAAAGCAGCTGATATGAGCTTATTGCTAATTAGAATGCGAATTTTTGGGAACAGTGTCATTTGCCAAGTTCATTATTGCATGGCTCTCTAGTCGATATAATCAATTAATTTTTTCGAAATGCTGATTTCTCCTTCATCATCATTCTTAATCACGCGCACGTTTAATAATTTATTTTAGTACAATTTGTTTTAATTATAAAACAAAATATTAAATAAAATATTTTTAAATTTGATTGATCGATAGGGCGGATCGATAACACGGATGTGTTTCGAATGCGCGCTATTGTATATATAACAGCCGTCAAATGTCGATAAATGATAGCTCTAGTAGTCGAGTACAATTTCTTTTTTGTATGTCGTAACGTACAGAAAGAAATTTACTGGTAATTTCGAAAACATGTTCCGCCTTCTCGTGATGACTGTGATGCTGATCGCCGCGGAAATCCAAAACTAAGTTCATACATTGTATTGTATGTTTACGTTATAAATCGGTATAATAAATATTGAATTTATAAAAATTGATCTATCTCGTCGTGACCACATTCGATTTTCTGAGATCCCAAACTTATGTAAATATGATTGCATACATAGAACGATAAACCCTAAATAGAAAGTTATTCGTGCAGTGTAATAAAAGTTTTCGATTTTATAATAATGTTATAAAAATCATTTCTTCTTCACTCGATTTAATAAGAATTGAAGGTGAAAGGTTATCATTGGATCTAATAAAATTAATCTTGAAGCTCTCTCGTAAATATAGCATTTTTGCGGACCGAGAGTTTCAAAGGTTTTCCCGTTTCACTCCCTACATCTTCGTACATGAACAAGAATTAATATGCTTCCGTTCAGTGAGAGAACAGCTCGTTGTCACCGCTTTAAGATAATCTCGCTGCGATCTGAAATATCTCCGAGCCACATCAAATCAACTTATCGACCTGATTTTATCTGTATTATGTATTCCGTCATGTGCATTTATATGCATAACGATGCTGTTCGACACGACAAGTGCGTTTTTCTGATTGTAATTTACTATATCATATTAATCGTTGGAGTTTGCGGTGATAAACGTGCGATAATATATCCCGCTGTTATGCAATTAAAAATAATATCTCGGTGTCATCTTCTCTCGATTCAAATTCTTGCGTAAATCGAGAGTAAGGAATAGACTGCCTGAGGAGATTAGAGAAAAAATTGACATTTTCTCTGTTCTTGGTTAATAGATGCCACAAAGATTTCGCTATTAATGCAATTAGTGCGCGATTTAGGAGCACCTCTCGACTTTTTGAATTACTGGATGCATAAAATAAGTTTCATTAAAGAGCTCTTTGTAACTGATCTTATATTCGAATACCAAGGTTTCTTAGATTATAGTTGAATATTAACAACGTGCAAAATTGATTATTATCGAATTTATTACGATTATTATTTGCTATTTATTTATTTTGATGTTGATAAATATAATAAGGAGAAAAAATATTACAGGTAAGCCAAAGATGTGCGAAAAAACATTCATATAAATTATTTCAATTTTGCTTTCAATATGGTTAATAAAAAAATGATGTTCTTTCACAGAAACAAAATTATTTTAAAAAATCTTGAAATGTATCGTGAGCGAAGGGAAATATTTCGCACGAACTTAAAAAATAATTTCTGACCAAAAAACGCACGCTCTCCTTCTTTGATTCGCCATCATCGCAAGTAATCCGTTTACGAAAATATTTACAGGGAGGATGATATGGATTTCGCGTAACGTGTCTCCTGTGTCTGTTTTGGCGTGAAATCTCCATCGTAATGACCTGTAAACAGCAGCTATAAAAATCATAAATAATTCAAAAATCACAAACAAAAATCATAAGTAACAGCGCTTATACATTTCTCGTTTACTTAAATATTTTTACCGATGTTAAATACATTGCTAAAACATGTAGGGATTAGACTATGCATATTTTTATTTATACATATAAGTTTGACAGTCAAATAATGAAATAACTTTCGATGGAGTTTTTCATTAGGAGTGCGATTCATTAAGAAGTATACCTGCGCGAAATCCTTTGTTCTTTTCGAATTAAAATTGTCTTTTTACCAATTGTTTCAGCTTCTCTTTCGTCATCTAAGATTCAACATAATATTGCTTGTAAATAATTTTGCTTAATATTATTAGATGTAATTTATTTATATCTCTTCTCTCGACATTTTCGTAACGAATATCATCGGATGACTCTTGCTAGAATTGAACAACACAATGATTATAACGGCTTCAAACACCGACAAGTGATGTTGTAACATAATCTCAATTAATGTCGGTAAATTATATGTCTATTGTAGTAAAATATTTGCTTGATTCGGTCCAGAACCGAAAAATATTGCCTCATCGTTATCATAATAATCTAGGGTCATCTCGAGTTCTGAACCAATATGTGTATTAGATTCCCTTATACAAATCAATTGACACAAAATGCATTTGCTTATGAATGATTGAAAAAAATATACGAGATCATAATTATAGATCATTATTTAAAACATAACTAACATAACCATCGTACGTTCTCGATTTATGATTCTTGCGTCATGTACGAAGAAGTGCAATAGATCTCACTTAATTTGAGTGGACCTAATAGATCTAATGACTTCCCTATATTTCTGGAATCTAAAGAGATGATCTTCAACTAAACATTTGTACTCAAATAACCACTACATCTGATTATTCCGGATTTTTGCTGATGCCTGTTTCAGTGAGACGTGAAATAATTTGATTATAAATTGATTACAAATATTACATCGCTATTATTACTTATGAATTTTAATTGTAATATATGTTTATATATATATATATAATACACATACTATATATGTTTGAATGGTACCAATATTCAGTATCAATTTTTTTAAATCAGGACGAATTTGTTAAAAAGAATTACAATTTTTTTATCTTATAATGTGTTTATTTTATTATGTTATCTAATTATATATTGATTTTTATAATATAATTGAAATTACCATCATAATAATATTTCCCATTATTGAAAATTATCTTATTTCGCTAAATTAATCACACGTTTTTAATAAAAAAATACGTTTCCTTATTAGAGATCCATTACTTCTTTCAAAATTTCATATGATTGCATTTTTTTCAAATTTGCATAATATATGACGAAAGAAATGTATAGTAGAAATGTATATACTAGAAGTAAGACATATATAGTATAGATTTTTAAGTTTTGTATAGTATCTTGAGTTAAAATATTCGTAATAATATTATCCCAAATTTAACATAACAATTTGTTCATAGCAAAATTTCTGAAATTAATGAATAATCAAATATATATTTCAAGACTATGTATATTTTCTTGTCTCTTTAGAAACCTCAAGAATTCATCAAATAAAGTATGATTTATAATTGTATAAATATAGTTTTTCCGCACAGAATTATATAAAAAAATGTCGATTAATTAAATGCTACTTTTCTCAAATTATCTATTGTACAGTTAATGTTGCATGGTTGTCTGTTTAGTCGATATAAACAATGTATTCTTTCTTGAAAGAATTGTTTTTTATTATTAATCATGAATTTATGTAAATAAACGTACTTAATTAAGAATACACGATCGTGCAAAATATGATATATTAAATTAAATTGATCGATGGAAATCTATCAGGATTTTTCGAATGTTTCGCGCGTTCTCTACCTGTTCAAGCATTCAACAGAGGGACACGCGCGATCATATATATATATATATATATATATATATATATATATATATATATATATAACGCTATTGAATACCAATACAGTGCTAAGGGAGAGTTAGTAAGCGACAACACTTTATTTTTCTGTGTATTTGGTCATAATATGTCGAAAGAAAGTCGTCATTGAAATTTTCACGAATCGAGACTTCAGTAATAAGTAAATTCTGAAATATGTTTTGCCTTCTTGTGGTTGTGACGGTAATCTTTATGACGACTGACGCGCAATTGCACAGGTCAGTATATATTTTATTATATTTTATATTGGCATAATAAATATTGAAATTATAAAGATGGAATTTTTCTCGTATCCGATTTCTTGGTTTAAACGCGTGCAAATGCTTCAATACAAGTTGGATGAAATTTCTTTGGTCAAAACGTATATTTTTATTTATTAGTCAAAGAGTAAATAAAATAAGAATATTTTTTGAAAAAGTGACTCATTCTTTATTTCTTTCGTAACGTTTTCGCTTTTGTCCATCTTGCTTTTATTCCTATTTAAACGACGACCGTTAACATAAATATCATCATTGGAGGTCATCAAATATATTTGCATTCACACAATGTTCTTTATGTTATTTCAAGGATATTATGGCACAAGTTGGATTTCCTTCCAGATTTTATGAGAAAAGTTGGCACCAAGTTGCAAGAGATTTCTTCGTTAGGTGATACTCTTCCTTCAGTACGTTTGACCAATTTCAAAAACGTGCATTACTATGGCTCTATTAAAATTGGAACTCCACAGCAAGAATTTAAAGTTGTATTTGATACTGGTTCCGCAAATCTTTGGCTATTTTCCAAAAAGTGCACAATCCCTGATTGTTGTAAGTAATTTGTTTGTATATATTTGTATATATATATATGTTTTTATTTTTCATTTATTAAATAAATTTCATGTAATCAGTATCGTTCTTTAGATAAGCTTAAACTTCAATTTCTTAAATCCGCGAATATATATATATATATATATATATATATATATATTCTATCTAGAATTATATTTTTCAAATATAATTTTGGGATTTAAAAAGTTGAATATATTATACAAATACATATTTACTTTAATTTTATAGTAATATTTAATATTATAGTATAAATATTACAATGGTAAACTTTAAAATTTGAAAATGTATAAATTCATTTAAATAATTTATCACATTCTTTCGCTGAAGATACAAACAAACATTGATAAACAAAGATGATTTATGAATTAATTCGACAAATACATGTACATGTACGACATATACAATCATTTACAAAAGAATGTTGTATATTGAATATAGATTAATAAGATAATATGTCTATATATAATTTTAAAATCTTTTTAACAATGCTAATTTTCGATTTTACCGAATATGCTTTACAGCAAGACGTCATCAATATGATAGTAAGGATTCCTACACATATATATCAAATAATGCTCATATTTATATGGGATACTACGATTATAATGTAAATGGATTCCTATCTACTGATACAGTGAATGTAAGTCATTATTAAACAAATAATCCTATTTAGTCATAACTAAAATGATAGTTTAAACATTTTTTAAGCAATCGTGTTCTTTTTTTGCGCGGCAATGACGATGTATTATTTCGATACCAATTTTATCATAGGTTGCTAACCTCGATGTAAAGAATCAAACATTTGCAGAAGTGGTAAACGTATCAGATGTAAATATAGTATTAAATTTATATGTAAATAATTTATATATAAATATACTTGATAAACGAAGATTTGATGGTCTCTTGGGCCTGAGTTATTCCAGTATATCTGAGAATGGAATAACGCCTGTCTTCGACAACATGATTAAACAAGGTCTAGTGTCATCACGCATTTTCAGTTTTTATGTAAATAGGTACATATCTTCTCTATCTATAAACAACATATATCTATAAACAAGAGTTTTTAATAAACATACAGTTCTATTTGTATATATATTTATATTTATTTTATATTTATTTTAATATTAACATAAATTAAATTTATTATTTATATACAGGGTGTCCGATTCCTGAGTGACCAAACGAAAAGTAGTGGTAGATTGGATCAAATTGAGAAGAAAAGTTCTCTACTATTTTGCAAAATTCGCAATAATTATTAAGAAATAAGCAAAAATGTTTCGGCGCATGAGAAGCGGTAGATCGCTCGCAGTGTCCGATTAATGAGTGATCAAACGAAAAGTGGTGGTAGATTGGGTCAAACTGGAAAGACAAGTCCTCTACCATTTTGCAAAATTCGCAATAATGATTAAGATATAGGCAAAAATGTCTCAGCGCATGAGAAGCGATCTGTCTACCGCTTCTTATACTCTGAGACATTTTTGCCTATAACTTAATAATTATTGCGAATTTTGCAATATGGTAGAGGAATTTTCTTTTCAGTTTGACCCAATCTATCACCACTTTTCGTTTGTTCACTTAATAATCACACACTACAAGCGGTTTACCGCTTCTCATGTACCGAGACATTTTTGCTTATATTTTAATAATTATTGCGAATTTTGCAAAATGGTAGAGGACTTTTCTTCTCAGTTTGACCCAATCTACTACTACTTTTCGTTTGGTCACTCAGGAATCGGACACCCTGTATAGTATTCTAATTTTTTAAATTAAAGTAATATTTATATTTGCAAATTAAATAAACTTAATCTTAATTATCACATACATACATATTGCAATATGAAAAATATAATTTGCAGAGACATTTCAGCCGATTTAGGTGGTAAATTGATATTCGGTGGTTCCGATCCTGCTTATTATGAAGGGAATTTTACATATATTCCTGTTACTGACAAAGGATACTGGCAATTTACCATTGATAGGTACGTTATTTTTTAAATTGCATTAATCATGATTCAATTAATTGTTAACATCACCGCTTTGTAGTATCCAAATAAATGATTTTATTTGGTGCGAGAAAAGCTGCCAAGCTATCGCTGATACAAGTGCTTGGAAAATAATTGGACCAGGAAAGGAAGTTTCACTTATTAATCGATATTTTGGAACTAATCCACAGGGAAGCGTAAGTAAACGATATCTTTCAAGTAATTATATCTTCCACAAAACACGTAGTCTTTGATAAAAAAAAAAATAAATTATACAAAATTGATAATAAAGATAAAAAAATAAATATTAGGTACCCCCGTTGAAATGAAACATAAACTTCTATGGAACAATGACATCAATCCTTTATCTGTTCCGAAATACTTAATATATTCATTAAATATGATTAATTACTACTTGATATTAACTTGATATTATGTTTTATTTAAAGGTGGACTGCAATAAAATTTCTCAATTGCCTACAATCAGGTTTAATTTGGGTGGTAAGGCGTTCGATCTTACCGGTAAAGATTATATCATTCGGGTGAGTGCTATAAGAAAATTATTAAAATTATTTAAATATGTATAAGAGAAGTTTATATTGTGTATTTAATTCTTCTCAGCATCCAGATGATGAAAGTATATGTGTAACCGTCTTCTGGAAACACGACCCAACATATGAGGATGAAATAGAATGGATTCTGGGAATGCCATTTATGGGCCGTTACTACACCGAGTTTGATATGGAGAAAGACCGAGTGGGATTTGCTTTGGCGAAAAATGTATAGAAAATTTCATCGAAATGTATAGAAAATCTTTCATTGTCACCTTTTATTGTATACTTTATCATCATTTTTTAAATTATTTGTTTAGTTTTCGGTAAGAAAAAAATTTAATCTTTTTTAATCGCCAACTGACAAAGTTCCCATATCAATGTGAATTTTTGCGTAATATGTACATAATTGTGCGTTAATCTTCAACAGCAATACTTTATCGTGAAAGCAACTGATATGGGCTTATAGTTAATTAGAATGCGAATTTTTGCGAGTAATGTCATTCGCTAAGGTCATTGTTGCGTGGCCGTCTAATCGATATAATTAATCTATTCTTTCGAAAAGCTGATTTCTCCTTCATTCTTAATCACGCCAACATTTAATAATTTATTTTAATACAATTTGTTTTAATTAGAAAACAAAATATTAAATAAAATATTTTTAAATTTGATTGATCGATAGGACGGATGATCGATAACACGAATATGTTTCGAATGCGCGCGATTGTATATATAACAGCCGCCAAATGTCTATAAATAATAGCTCTAGTAGTCGAGTACAATTTCTTTTTTGTATGTCGTAACGTACAGAAAGAAATTTACTGGAAATTTCGAAAACATGTTCTGCCTTCTCGTGATTACTGTGATGCTGATCGACGCGGAAATCCAAAACTAAGTTCATACATTGTATTGTATGTTTACGTTACATATCAGTATAATGAATATTGAATTTATAAAAATTGACCTATTTCGTCGTGATCACATTCGATTTTCTGAGATCCCAAACTTATGTAAATGTGATTGCATACATAGAACGATAAATTCTAAATAGAAAGTGATTCGTGCAGTGCAATAAGAGTTTTCGATTTTATAATAATGTTATAAAAATCATTTTTTCTTCGCTCGATTTAATAAGAATTGGAGGTGAAAGGTTACACTGGATCTAGTAAAATTAATCTTGAAGCGCTCTCGTAAATGTAGCATTTTTGCGGATAGAGAATTTCAAAAGTTATCCCGTTTCACTTTCTACATCTTCGTATGTGAACAAGAATTAATATGCTTTCGTTCAGTGAGAGAACAGCTCGTTGTCATCGCTTTAAGATAATCTCGCTTTGATATAAAATATTTCCAAACCGCATTAGATTATCGATTTATCGGCTGGATTTTATCTGTACTATGCATCATGTGTTCTTAAATGTATAATTGCGATTTTGATGCTGTTGGACACGACAAGCGCGTTTTTCTGATTTACTATATCATATTAATCGTTAAAGATTGCGGTGATAAACGAGTAATGTATCACGCTATTTTTCATGCAATTAAAATAATATCTCGGTCACTTTTTCTCAAATACTTGCGTAGATCAGGAATTGATTGCGTTTAGAGATTGGAAAAATCGATATTTGCTTTGTTCATTTGCTTATGCATTAGCTTATGAATGATTTTATGAATGATACCTATATTGTAACAAATAACCACTATCCATCAGATTTAGATATTCCGAATTATCGCTGATGCCTGTTTTAGTCAGACTTGAAATAATTTGTTTACAAATTGATTATAAATATTACATCGCTATTATTATTTATGAATGTTAATTGTAATATATGTTTATATATGCATACTATATATGTTTTAATTATATCAATATTCGGTATCAAACTTTTTAAATCAGGACGAATTTGATACAAGGAACTAATAATAAAATTACAATGACAAAATTACAAATTTTTTATTGTATAATGTGTTTATCTTATTATATGTTATCTTATTATACGTTGATTTTTATAATGTGATTGAAATTATCATCATAATATAATGCTTTTCATTATTGAAAGTTATCTTATTTGGATAAATTAATCACAGATTTTTAATAAAAAAAATATTTCCTTATTAGAGATACATTATTTCTTTCACAAAATTTCATATTGTTGCATTTTTTCAAATTTACATAATATATGAAAGAAATGTATAGTAGAAATATATGTACTAGAAGTAAGACATAGTATAGGTTTTTAAGTTTTGTACAGTATCTTGAGTTAAAATATTCGTAATAATATTATCTCAAATATAACATAATAATTTATTCATAGCAAAATTTCTGAAATTAATGAATAATCAAATATATATATCAAAATTATGTATATTTTCTTGTCCTTTTAAAAACCTCAAGAATTCATCAAAAAAGGTGATTTATAATTACATAAATATAAATTTTCCACACAAAATTATATAAAAAAATGTCGGTTAATTAAATACTACTTTTTTCACATTATCTATTGTAAAGTTAATGTTGCATGATTGCCTGTTTAGTCGTTATAAATGTATTCTTTCGAAAGAATTGTTTTTATTATTAATCATGAATTTATGTAAATAAACGTTCTTAATTAAGAATACACGATCATGCAAAATATGATATATTTAAATTAAATTGATCGATGGAAATCCATCAAGATTTTTCGAATGTTTCGCGCGTTCTCTATCTGTTCAAGCATTCAACAGAGGGACGCGATATATAACGCTATCGAATACCGATACAGTGCTAAGGGAGAGTTAGTAAGCAACAACACTTTATTTTTCTGTGTATCTGGTCATAAAGTGTCGAAAGAAAGTCGTTGTTGAAATTTTCATCGAAACTTCAGCAGTAAATAAATTCTGAAATATGTTTGGTCTTCTTGTGGCGGTGACGGTGCTCTTTATGACGACTGACGCGCAAAGATATCGGTATATATTTTATTATATTTTATATTGGCATAATAAATATCGAAATTATAAAGATCGAATTTTTCTCGTATCCGATTTCTTGGATTAAACGCGTAACTTGAGCAAATGCAATTAACACTTCAATACAAATTGAATGAAATTCCTTTAATCAAAATGTATATTTTTATTTATTAGTCAAAGAGTAAATAAAATAAGAATATTTTTGAAAAAGTGACTCATTGTACTTTCGTAACGTTCGCTTTTGTCCATCTTGCTTTTATCCCTATTTAAACGACAACTGTTAACATAAGTCTCTTAGGAAGTAATCAAATATATTTGCATTCATAGAATGTTCTTTATGTTATTTCAAGGAATATATCTTGGATGTTTATCCCAACACCTCCCAACCCGTATTTAACCTCAGCTATCAGTTCATTACATTTGATGGATTATATTTTTACTGACACCAAGTCGCAAGAAGTTCCTTCAGATGATAATTTTCCTTCAGTACGTTTGACCAATTTCAAAAACGTGAATTATTATGGCACTATTAAAATTGGAATTCCACCGCAAGAATTTAAAGTTGTATTTGATACTAGTTCTCCATATCTTTGGATATTTTCCAGAAAGTCCAAAAATCCTGTTGCTTGTAAGTAAATCGTTTATATATATGTATATGTATATGCTTTTACTTTTAATTTCTTAAATAAATATCATTTCATCAATATCGTTCTTTAGATAAGCTTAAACTTCAATTTCTTAATTTCGCGAATATATATATATATATATATATATATATATATATATATATATTCTATCCACAATTATATTTTTCAAGTATAATCTTGGGATTTAAAAAGTTAAATATTATACAGATACATATTTACTTTTATTTTAAAGTAACATTAAATATTATAGTGTAAATATTACAATGGCAAACTTTGGAATTTGGAAATGTTTAAATTAATTTAAATAATTTATCACATTCTTTCTCTGAAGATACAAACAAACATTGATAAACAAAGATGATTTATGAATTAATTCGATAAATACATGTATATGTACAACATATATAATTATTTACAAAAGAATGTTGTATATTTAATATAGATTAATAAGATAATATGTCTATGCATATTTTTAAAATCTTTTTAATATTGCTAATTTTCGATATTACTGAACATGTTTCACAGTGGCATGTTGTCAATATGATAATACGGTTTCCAACTCATATATACCAAATAATACACCATTTCATGTACGATACCTCGATTACAATGTAACAGGATTCCTATCTACTGATACAGTGAATGTAAGTCATTATTAAACAAACATTCTAATTTAATTATAACTAAAATGATAGTTTAAACATTTCTTAAGCAATCGTGTTCTTTTTTTGCGCGGCAATGACGATGTATTATTTCAATACCAACTTTATCGTAGGTTGCCAACCTCAACGTAAAGAATCAAACATTTGCAGAAGTGGTAAACGTATCAGACGTAAATACATTTAAATTCTATGTAAATATACTTGACCGAAGATATGAAGGTCTCTTGGGCCTGAGTTATTCCAATATATCTGTCGGTGGAATAACGCATATCTTCGACAACATGATTCAACAAGGAGTAGTGTCATCACGCATTTTCAGTTTTTATCTAAATAGGTACATATCTCCTCTACCTATAAACATCGTATACCTCTCTAAACGAGATTTTTTAATATTAAAGTAATATTTATATTTGCACATTAAATAAACTTAATTTTAATTATCACACACATACGTATTGCGATATAAAAAATATAATTTGCAGAAACGCTACAGCCGATTTAGGTGGTAAATTGATATTCGGTGGTTCCGAGCCTGCTTATTACGAAGGGGTTTTTACATATGTTCCTGTTACTCGCAAAGGATACTGGCAATTTACCATTGATAGGTACGTTATTTTTTAAATTACATTAATCATGTTTCAACAAATTGTTAACATCATCGCTTTGTAGTATCCAAATAAATGATTTTACTTGGTGCGAGGGAAGCTGCCAAGCTATCGCTGATACAAGTGCTTGGAAAATAATTGGACCAGGAAATGATATTTTACTTATTAATCGATTTATTGATGCTAATCCACGGGGAAGAGTAAGTAATATCTTTCAAATGATCATATCTTTCAAAGCACGTAGCCCTTGATAAAAAAAATTATAAAAAACTGATAATAGCGATATAAAAATAAATATTAGGTACGTTCGAATGAAAACATAAACTTCTATGGAACAATGACATTAGTCCTTGTTTCCGAAATAATTAATATATTCATTAAATATGATTAATTACTAACTTGACTTATTATGTCTTATTTAAAGGTGAATTGTAATAGAATTTCTCAATTGCCTACAATCAGATTTAATTTGGGTGGTAAGGCGTTCAATCTTACCGGTAAAGATTACATCATTCGGGTGAGCGCTATAAGAAAATTATTTAAACTATTTAAATATGTATAAGAGAAGTTTATATTGTGTATTTAATTCTGCTCAGGATCCAGATGATGAAAGTATATGTATAACCGTCTTCTGGAAACACGACCCAACATATGACGGTGAAGTAAAATGGGTTCTGGGCATGCCATTTATGGGCCGTTACTACACCAAGTTTGATATGGAGAAAGACCGAGTGGGATTTGCTTTGGCGAAAAATGTATAGAAAATTTCATCAAAATGTATAGAAAATCTTTCATTGTCACCTTTTATTGTATACTTTATCATCATTTTTTAAATTATTTGTTTAGTTTTCGGTAAGAAAAAAATTTAATCTTTTTTAATCGCCAACTGACAAAGTTCCCATATCAATGTGAATTTTTGCGTAATATGTACATAATTGTGCCTTAATCTTCAACAGCAATACTTTATCGTGAAAGTAGCTGATATGAGATTATTGCTAATTAGAATGCGAATTTTTGCGAGCAGTGTTATTTGCTAAGTTCATTGTTGCATGGCCGTCTAGTCGATATAATCAATCTATTCTTTCAAAATGCTGATTCCTCCTTCATTATCATTCTTAATCACGCGCACATTTAATAATTTATTTTAATACAATTTGTATTAATTATAACACAAACTATTAAATAAAATATTTTTAAATTTGATTGATCGATAGGACGGATGATCGAAAACACGGATATGTTTCGAATTCGCGCGATTGTATATATAACAGCCGCCAAATGTCGATAAATGATAGCTCTAGTAGTACAATTTCTTTTTTGTATGTTGCAACGTACAGAAAGAAATTTACTGGTAATTTCGAAAACATGTTCCGCCTTCTCGTGATGACTGTGATGCTGATCGACGCGGAAATCCAAAACTAAGTTTATACATTGTATTGTATGTTTACGTTACATATCAGTATAATAAATATTGAATTTATAAAAATTGACTTATTTCGTTGTGATCACATTCGATTTTCTGAGATCCCAAACTTATGTAAATGTGATTGCATACATAGAATCGATAAATCCTAAATAGAAAGTGATTCGTGCAGTGAAATAAGAGTTTTCGATTTTATAATAATGTTATAAAAATCATTTTTTCTTCGCTCGATTTAATAAGAATTGGAGGTGAAAGGTTACACTGGATCTAGTAAAATTAATCTTCAAGCTCTCTCGTAAATGTAGCATTGTTGCGGATAGAGAATTTCAAAAGTTTTCCCGTTTCACTTCCTACATCTTTGTACGTGAACAAGAATTAATATGCTTTCGTTCAGTGAGAGAACAGCTCGTTGTCACTGCTTTAAGATAATCTCGCTTTCATATAAAATATTTCCAAACCGCATTAGATTATCGATTTATCGGCTGGATTTTATCTGTATTATGCTTCATGTGTTCTTCAATGTATAATTGCGATTTTGATGCTGTTGGACACGACAAGCGCGTTTTTCTGATTTACTATATCATATTAATCGTTAAAGATTGCGGTGATAAATGAGCGGTAATATATCCCGCTTTTTTGTATGCAATGAAAAATAATATCTCGGTCACTTTTTCTCAAATACTTGCGTAGATCAGGAATTGATTGCGTTTAGGGATTGGAAAAATCGATATTTGCTTTGTTCATTTGCTTATGCATTAGCTTATGAATGATTTTATGAATGATACCTATATTGTAACAAATAACCATTAGATCTGGTTGTCTCGGATTATCGTTGCGTGTTTCAATCAAACTTGAAATAATTTGATTTCAAATTGATTATAAATATTATATCGCTATTATTATTTATGAATGTTAATTGTAATATATGTTTATATATGCATGCTATATATGTTTGAATTATATCAATATTCGGTATTAAACTTTTTAAATCAGGACGAATTTGATACAAAGAACTAATAATAAAATTACAATGACAAAATGACAAAATTTTTATTGTATAATGTGTTTATCTTATTATATGTTATCTTATTATAATGTTGATTTTTATAATGTAATTGAAATTATCATCATAATATAATGCTTTCCATTATTGAAAGTTATCTTATTTCAATAAATTAATCACACATTTTTAATAAAAAAATATTTCCTTATTAGAGATCCATTATTTGTTTCACAAAATTTCATATTGTTGCATTTATTCAAATTTACATAATATATGATGAAAGAAATGTATAGTAGAAATATATGTACTAGAAGTAAGACATATATAGTATAGGTTTTTAAGTTTTGTATATTATCTTGATTTAAAATATTCGTAATAATATTATCCCAAATATAACATAACAATTTGTTCATAGCAAAATTTCTGAAATTAATAAATAATCAAATATATATTTCAAGATTATGTACATCTTCTTGTCCTTTTAAAAACCTCAAGAATTCATCAAAAAAGGTGATTTATAATTAGATAAATATAGCTTTTCCGCACAAAATTATATAAAAAAATGTCGATTAATTAAATGTTTCAAATTATCTATTGTAAGGTTAATGTTGCATGATTGTCTGTTTAGTCGTTATAAATGTATTCTTTCGAAAGAACTGTTTTTATTATTAATCATGAATTTATGTAAATAAACGTTCTTAATTAAGAATACACGATCATGCAAAATATGATATATTTAAATTAAATTGATCGATGGAAATCTATCAGGATTTTTCGAATGTTTCGCGCGTTCTCTACTTGTTCAAGCATTTAACAGAGGGATCATACACGCGCGATCATATATATATATATATATATATATATATATATATATATATATATATATAACGCTGTCGAATATCGATACAGTGCTAAGGGAGAGTTAGTAAGCGACAACGCTTTATTTTTCTGCGTATCTGGTCATAAAGTGTCGAAAGAAAGTCGTTGTTGAAATTTTCACGAATCGAAACTTCAGCAGTAAATAAATACTGAAATATGTTTCGCCTTCTTGTGGTGGTGACGGCGCTCTTTATGACGACTGACACGCAAATACAAATGTCAGTATATATTTTATTATATTATATATTGGCATAATAAATATCGAAATTATAAAGATCGAATTTTTCTCGTATCCGATTTCTTGGATTAAACGCGTAACTTGAGCAAATGCAATTAATACTTCAGTACAAATTGGATGAAAGTTCTTTGATCAAAACGTATATTTTTATTTATAGTCAAAAAGTAAATAAAATAAGAATATTTTTGAAAAAGTGACTCATTGTTCTTTCGTAACGTTCGCTTTTGTCCATCTTGCATTTATCCCTATTTGAACGACAACCGTTAACATAAATCTCGTCATTGGAGGTCATCAAATATATTTGCATTCACAGAATGTTTTTTATGTTATTTCAAGGATTTTGTTTCAAAAATTTTGGCCCAAAATGGATTTCCTTCCATATTTTTTGAAAAAATCTGACACAAAGTTGCAAGAAGTTCTTTCGTTAGGTGATAATCTTCCTTCAGTACGTTTGACCAATTTCAAAAACGTGAATTATTATGGCTCTATTAAAATTGGAACTTCACAGCAAGAATTTAAAGTTGTATTTGATACTGGTTCCCCATATCTTTGGATATTTTCCGAAAAGTGCACAAATCCTATTGGTTGTAAGTAAATCGTTTATATATATATATATATGTATATGTTTTTACTATTAATTTATTAAATAAATTTCATTTCATCAGTATCGTTCTTTAGATAAGCTTACTTCAATTTCTTAAATCCGCGAATATATATATATTCTATCTACAATTATATTTTTTAAGTATAATCTATTTAAAAAGTTAAATATTATACACATACATATTTACTTTAATTTTATAGTAGTATTTAATATTATATTATAAATATTACAACGGCAAACTTTGTAATTTGGAAATGTCAAAAATAATTTAAATAACTTATCACATTCTTTCTCTGAAGGTACAAACAATCATTGATAAACAAACATGATTTATGAATTAATTCGACAAATACATGTACATGTACAACATATATAATTATTTACAAAAGAATGTTATATATTTAATATAGATTAATATTATAAGATAATATGTCTATGCATATTTTTAAAATCTTTTTAATATTGCTAATTTTCGATATTACTGAATATGTTTCACAGTGGCACGTCGTCGATATGATAATAGGGATTCCTACACATATATACCAAATAATACACCATTTCATGTACGATACCTCGATTACAATGTAACAGGATTCCTATCTACTGATACAGTGAATGTAAGTCATTATTAAACAAACATTCTAATTTAATTATAACTAAAATGATAGTTTAAACATTTCTTAAGCAATCGTGTTCTTTTTTTTGCGCGGCAATGCCGATGTATTATTTCAATACCAACTTTATCGTAGATTGCCAACCTCAATGTAAAGAATCAAACATTTGCAGAAGTGGTAGACGTATTAGACGTAAATATATTTAATTTCTATGTAAATATACTTGACCGAAGATTTGATGGTCTCTTGGGCCTGAGTTATTCCAATATATCTGCAATAACGCCTGTCTTTGACAACATGATTCAGCAAGGTTTAGTGTCATCACGCATTTTCAGTTTTTATTTAAACAGGTACATATCTTCTCTACCTATAAACATCGTATACCTCTCTAAATGAGATCTTTTAATAAATATGAATATTATATATATACATATATTATGTGTATCTACAGGGTTGTCCTAGACCACCCGTACACCCCTTTTCTTTCAAAAACTAAGCATTTTATAGAAAAACGTTTTCGACAAAAGTTGTATGGTTTCGAGGGGGCCATAAGATGGTACCATTGGTTTGACCTTGAAGAGTCATTTGTAGGTCACGTGAAGGTCACTTCAATTTTTTTAAATGGAACACCCTACATATTTTTGCACATTCTTGTAGCTTATCTCGATAGCTTTCCAAAACACTATAATTAAGTATCTTTTCGTTAAGTACTTTTTGAGTTATGAGGCTTGAAATAATTTCTTAATTCTACATAAATCGTAAAATATCTTGTAAAATATTCATTTTTCGATTATCTTACCTTAATACTTTTATGTACAAAATGAGAGAAAACACATAGTTGTTTTTAAGAAAATATATGGAATTGTTAATTGCAAATTACATATTTTTTCTTCAAAACAACTATGTGGTTTCTTTACACCAATTGATTCCTCTCATTATTTTGTACGTAAAAGTATTAAGGTAAGATAATCGAAAAATGAGTATTTTACAAGATATTTTACGGTTTATGTAAAATTAAGAAATTATTTCAAGCCTCATAACTCAAAAAGTACTTAACGAAAAGGAACTTAATTACAGTGTTTTGGAAAGCTATCGAGATTAGCTATAAGAATGTGCAAAAATATATGGGGTGTTCCATTTAAAAAAATTGAAGTGACCTTCACGTGACCTTCAAATGACTCTTCAAGGTCAAACCAATGGTACCATCTTATGGCCCCCTCGAAACCATACAACTTTTGTCGAAAACGTTTTTCTCTAAAATGCTTAGTTTTTGAAAGAAAAGGGGTGTACGGGTGGTCTAGGACACCCTGTATATATATATATATATATATATATATATATATATTTATTTTATATTTATTTTAATATTAATTTTATATTTATTTTAACATTAATTTTTATAAATTAAATTTGTTATTTATATATAGTATTATAATTTTTTAAATTAAAATAATATTTATATTTGCACATTAAATAAACTTAATTTTAATTATCACACACATACATATTGCGATATAAAAAACATAATTTACAGAGACGCTTCAGCCGATTTAGGTGGTAAATTGATATTCGGTGGTTCCGATCCTGCTTATTACGAAGGAAATTTTACATATGTTCCTATTACTGACAAAGAATACTGGCAATTTACCATTGATAGGTTTGTTATTTTTTAAATTACATTAATCGTGTTTCAATAAATTGTTAATATCACCGTTTTGTAGTATCCAAATAAATTATTTTACTTGGTGCGAGAAAAGCTGCCAAGCTATGGCTGATACACGTGCTTGGCAAATAATTGGACCAAAATTAGATATTTTACGTATTAATCGATTTATTGGAACTAATCAACAGGGAAGAGTAAGTAAATAATATTTTTCAAGTAATCATATTTTTCACAAAGTACGCAGCCTTTGATAAAAAAAATTATAAAAAATTGATAATAGCGATACAAAAATAAATATTTTGTTCGTCCGGATGAAACATAAACTTTTATGGAACGACACTAATCCTTGTTTCTGTTGAACATATTCAATATATTTATTATTAATTACTAACTTGATATTATTATTTATTTAAAGGTGGACTGCAATCGAATTTTTCAGTTGCCTACAATCAGGTTTAATTTGGGTGATAAGGCGTTCGATCTTACCGGTAAAGATTATATCATTCGGGTGAGTGCTGTAAGAAAATTATTTAACTTATATAAATATGTATAAAAGAAGTTTATATTGTGTATTTAATACTGCTCAGCATCCAGATGATGAAAGTATATGTGTAACCGTCTTCTGGAAACACGACCCAACATATGACGTTGAAGTAAAATGGATTCTGGGCATGCCATTTATTGGCCGTTTCTACACCGAGTTTGATATGGAGAAAGACCGAGTGGGATTTGCTTTGGCGAAAAATGTATAGAATTCATCAAAATGTCTAGAAAATCTTTCTTTGTCACCTTTTATAATATACTTTATCATCATCTTTTGAATTATTTATTTAGTTTTCGGCAAAAAAAAAATTTAATCTCTTTTAATCGCCGACAAAGTTCGCATATTATCAATGTAAATTTTTGCGTAATATGGTCACGATAAAGTATTGCTGTTGAAAATTAAGGCACAATTATGTACATATTACGCAAAAATTTACATTGATAATATGCGAACTTTGTCGGTTGGCGATTAAAAGAGATTAAATTTTTTTTTTACCGAGATTAAATTTTTTTTTACCGAAAACTAAATAAATAATTCAAAAGATGATGATAAAGTATACTATAATTGTGACTTAATTTTCAACAGCAATACTTTATCGTGAAAGTAGCTGATATGAGCTTATTGCTAATTAGAATGCGAATTTTTGCGAGCAGTGTCATTTGCTAAGTTCATTGTTGCATGGCCATCTAGTCGATATAATCAATCTATTCTTTCGAAATGCTGACTTCTCCTTCATTATCATTCTTAATCACGTGCACATTTAATAATTTATTTTAATTTGTTTTAATTATAAAACAAAACATTAAATGAAATATTTTTTAATTTGATGGGTCGATAGGACGAATGTGTTTCGAATGTGCGTGTGATTGATAACAATCGCCAAATTTAGATAAACGAGAGCTCTAATAGTCGAGTACAATTTCTTTTTTTGTATGTCGTAACGTACAGAGAGAAATTTACTGGACATTTCAAAAACATGTTCCTTCTCATGATGACTGTGATGCTGATCGACGTGGAAATCCAAGACTAAATTCATACATTGTATTGTATGTTTACGTTACGTTATATCAGTATAATAAATATTGAATTTATGAAAATTGACCTATCTCATC
Organism: Camponotus vicinus; assembly: GCF_025532165.1. Lineage (NCBI taxonomy): Eukaryota > Metazoa > Arthropoda > Insecta > Hymenoptera > Formicidae > Camponotus > Camponotus vicinus. The sequence continues at coordinate 6,914,567 of NW_028141950.1, forward strand.
GTGACCACATTCGATTTTCTGACATCACAAACTTATGTAAATGTGATTGCATACATAGAACGATAAATCCTAAATAGAAAGTGATTCGTGCAGTGCAATAAGAGTTTTCGATTCTATAATAATGTTATAAAAAACATTTTTTCTTCGCTCGATTTAATAAGAATTGGAGGTGAAAGGTTACACTGGATCTAGTAAAATTAATCTTGAAGCGCTCTCGTAAATATAGCATTTTTGCGGACCGAGAGTTTCAAAGCTTTTCCCGTTTCACTTCCTACATCTTCGTACGTGAACAAGAATTAATATGCTTTCGTTCAGTGAGAGAACAGCTCGTTGTCACCGCTTTAAGATAATCTCGCTTTAATATAAAATATTTCCAAACCGCATTAGATTATTGATTTATCGGCTGGATTTTATCTGTATTATGCATCACGTGTTCTTAAATGAATAATTGCGATTTTGATGCTGTTGGACACGACAAGCGCGTTTTTCTGATTTACTATATCATATTAATCGTTAAAGATTGCGGTGATAAATGAGCGGTAATGATCCCGCTTTTTTTCATGCAATTAAAAATAATATCTCGGTCACTTTTTCTCAAATACTTGCGTAGATCAGGAATTGATTGCGTTTAGAGATTGAAAAAATCGATATTTGCTTTGTTCATTTGCTTATGAATGATTCAAGAAAATTTATACGAGATCATAATTGCAGATCAATTACTTAAAACATAACTAACCATCGTCGTACGTTCTCGATTTATGATTCTTGCGTATCGTTATGTACGAAGAAGTGCAATAGATCTCACTTAATTTGAATGGACCTAATGGATCTAATGACTTCTCTATATTTCTGGAGTCTAAACAGACGATCTTCAATTGAACATTTGTACCTATTGTAACAAATAACCACTAGATCTGGTTGTTCCGGATTATCGTTGCGTGTTTCAATCAAACTTGAAATAATTTGATTTCAAATTGATTATAAATATTACATCGCTATTATTATTTAGGAATATTAATTGTAATATATGTTTATATATGTTTATATATGCATGTTATATATGTTTGAATTATATCAATATTCGGTATCAAACTTTTTAAATCAGAACGAATTTGATACAAGGAACTAATAAAATTACAATGACAAAATTACAAAATTTTTATTGTATAATGTTTTTATCTTATTATATGTTATCTTATTATACGTTGATTTTTATAATGTAATTGAAATTATCATCATAATGTAATGCTTTCCATTATTGAAAATTATCTTATTTCGACAAATTAATCACACATTTTTAATAAAAAAATATTTCCTTATTAGAGATCCATTATTTGTTTCACAAAATTTCATATTGTTGCATTTATTCAAATTTACATAATATATGATGAAAGAAATGTATAGTAGAAATATATGTACTAAAAGTAAGACATATATAGTATAGGTTTTTAAGTTTTGTATATTATCTTGATTTAAAATATTCGTAATAATATTATCCCAAATATAACATAACAATTTGTTCATAGCAAAATTTCTGAAATTAATGAATAATCAAATATATATTTCAAGATTATGTACATTTTCTTGTGCTTTTAAAAACCTCAAGAATTCATCAAAAAAGGTGATTTATAATTAGATAAATATAGTCTTTCCGCACAAAATTATATAAAAAGATGTCGGTTAATTAAATGTTTTCAAATTATCTATTGTAAAGTTAATGTTGCATGATTGTCTGTTTAGTCGTTATAAATGTATTCTTTCGAAAGAATTGTTTTTATTATTAATCATGAATTTATGTAAATAAACGTTCTTAATTAAGAATACACGATCATGCAAAATATGATATATTTAAATTAAATTGATCGATGGAAATCCATCAGGATTTTTCGAATGTTTCGCGCGTTCTCTATCTGTTCAAGCATTCAACAGAGGGACACGCGCGATCATATATATATATGTAACGCTATCGAATACTGATACAGTGCTAAGGGAGAGTTAGTAAGCGACAACACTCTAATTTTCTGTGTATCTGGTCATAAAGTGTCGAAAGAAAGTCGTTGTTGAAATTTTCACGAATCGAAACTTCAGCAGTAAATAAATTCTGAAATATGTTTGGCCTTCTTGTGGTGGTGACGGTGCTCTTTATGACGATTGACGCGCAAAGAAATGCGTATATATTATATTATATTTTATATTGGCATAATAAATATCGAAATTATAAAGATCGAATTTTTCTCGTATCCGATTTCTTGGATTAAACGCGTAACTTGAGCAAATGCAATTAATACTTCAATACAAATTGGATGAAATTTCTTTGGTCAAAATGTATATTTTTTATTTATTAGTCAAAGAGTAAATAAAATAAGAATATTTTTGAAAAAGTGACTCATTGTACTTTCGTAACGTTCGCTTTTGTCCATCTTGCTTTTATCCCTATTTAAACGACAACTGTTAACATAAGTCTCTTAGGAAGTAATCAAATATATTTGCATTCATAGAATGTCCTTTATGTTATTTCAAGGAATATATCTTGGATGTTTATCCCAACACCTCCCCCCCCGTTTATGATCTCATCAGGTATCAGACCATTATATTTGCTGGATAAAATTTTTGCTGACACCAAGTTGCAAAAAGTTCCTTCAGATGATAATTTTTTTTCAGTACGTTTGACCAATTTCAAAAACGTGAATTATTATGGCACTATTAAAATTGGAATTCCACCGCAAGAATTTGAAGTTGTATTTGATACTAGTTCCCCATTTCTTTGGATATTTTCCAAAAAGTCCACAAATCCTGTTGCTTGTAAGTAAATCGTTTATATATATGTATATGTATATGTTTTTACTTTTAATTTATTAAATAAATATCATTTCATCAATATCGTTCTTTAAATAAGCTTAAACTTCAATTTCTTAAATCCGCAAATATATATATATATATATATATATATATATATATATATATATATATATTCTATCTACAATTATATTTTTCATGTATAATCTTGGGATTTAAAAAGTTAAATATTATACAGATACATATTTACTTTAATTTTATAGTAATATTTAATATTATAGTATAAATATTACAATGGTAAACTTTAAAATTTGGAAATGTATAAATTCATTTAAATAATTTATCACATTCTTTCGCTGAAGATACAAACAAACATTGATAAACAAAGATGATTTATGAATTAATTCGACAAATACATGTACATGTACAACATATATAATTATTTACAAAAGAATGTTATATATTTAATATAGATTAATAAGATACTATGCCTATGCATATTTTTAAAATCTTTTTAATATTGCTAATTTTCGATATTACTGAATATGCTTCACAGTGGCACGTCGTCGATATGATAATATGGATTCCTACACATATATATCAAATAATACTTTTATTTATTCTATTTATATGCGATACATTGATTACAGTATAAATGGATTCATATCTACTGATACAGTGAATGTAAGTCATTATTAAACAAACATTCCAATTTAATTATAACTAAAATGATAGTTTAAACATTTCTTAAGCAATCGTGTTCTGTTTTTTGGGCGGCAATGACGATGTATTATTTCAATATTAACTTTATCATAGGTTGCCAACCTCAATGTAAAGAATCAAACATTTGCAGAAGTGGTAGACGTATTAGACGTAAATGTATTTAATTTCTATGTAAATATACTTGACCGGAGATTTGATGGTCTCTTGGGCTTGAGTTATTCCAATACATCTGAGAATGCAATAACGCCTGTCTTTGACAACATGATTCAACAAGGTTTAGTATCATCACGCATTTTCAGTTTTTATTTAAACAGGTACATATCTTCTCTACCTATAAACATCGTATACCTCTCTAAACGAGATCTTTATTAAATATGAATATTATATATATACATATATTATGTGTATATATATATATATATATATTTTTATTTATTTTATATTTATTTTAATATTAATTTTTATAAATTAAATTTGTTATTTATATATAGTATTATAATTTTTTAAATTGAAATAATATTTATATTTGCACATTAAACAAACTTAATTTTAATTATCACACACATACATATTGCGATATAAAAAACATAATTTGCAGAAACGTTTCAGCCGATTTAGGTGGTAAATTGATATTCGGTGGTTCCGATCCTGCTTATTACGAAGGAAATTTTACATATGTTCCTGTTACTGACAAAGGATACTGGCAATTTACCATTGATAGGTTCGTTATTTTTTAAATTGCATTAATCGTGTTTCAATAAATTGTTAATATCACCGTTTTGTAGTATTCAAATAAATGATTTTACTTGGTGCGAGGAAAGCTGCCAAGCTATCGCTGATACAAGTGTTTGGCAAATAATTGGACCAGGAATGGATGTTTCACTTATCAATCGATTTCTTGATACTAATCCAGGGGGAAGAGTAAGTAATATCTTTCAAGTGATCATATCTTTCAAAGCACGTAGCCCTTGATAAAAAAGATTATAAAAAATTGATAATAGCGATATAAAAATAAATATTAGGTACACGTTCAAATGAAACATAAACTTCTATGGAACAATGAGATTAGTCCTTTTTTCCGAAATAATTAATATATTCATTAAATATGATTAATTATTAACTTGACTTATTATGTTTTATTTAAAGGTGGACTGCAATAGAATTTCTCAATTGCCTACAATCAGGTTTAATTTGGGTGGTAAGGCGTTCAATCTTACCGGTAAAGATTACATTATTCGGGTGAGTGCTATAAGAAAATTATTTAAACTATTTAAAAATGTATAAGAGAAGTTTATATTGTGTATTTAATTCTGCTCAGGATCCAGATGATGAAAGTATATGTATAACCGTCTTCTGGAAACACGACCCAACATATGACGGTGAAGTAAAATGGGTTCTGGGCATGCCATTTATGGGCCGTTACTACACCGAGTTTGATATGGAGAAAGACCGAGTGGGATTTGCTTTGGCGAAAAATGTATAGAAAATTTCATCAAAATGTATAGAAAATCTTTCATTGTCACCTTTTATTGTATACTTTATCATCATTTTTTAAATTATTTGTTTAGTTTTCGGTAAAAAAAAAATTTAATCTTTTTTAATCGCCAACTGACAAAGTTCCCATATCAAGGTGAATTTTTGCGTAATATGTACATAATTGTGCCTTAATCTTCAACAGCAATACTTTATCGTGAAAGTAGCTGATATGAGCTTATTGCTAATTAGAATGCGAATTTTTGCGAGCAGTGTTATTTGCTAAGTTCATTGTTGCATGGCCATCTAGTCGATATAATCAATCTATTCTTTCAAAATGCTGATTTCTCCTTTATTATCATTCTTAATCACGCGCACATTTAATAATTTATTTTAATACAATTTGTATTAATTATAACACAAACTATTAAATAAAATATTTTTAAATTTGATTGATCGATAGGACGGATGATCGAAAACACGGATATATTTCGAATACGCGCGATTGTATATATAACAGCCGCCAAATGTCGATAAATGATAGCTCTAGTAGTCGAGTATAATTTCTTTTTTGTATGTTGCAACGTACTGAAAGAAATTTACTGGTAATTTCGAAAACATGTTCCGCCTTCTCGTGATGACTGTGATGCTGATCGACGCGGAAATCCAAAACTATGTTCATACATTGTATTGTATGTTTACACTACATATCAGTATAATAAATATTGAATTTATGTGAAAATTGACCTATCTTATCGTGACTACATTCGATTTTCTGACATTACAAACTTATGTAAATGTGATTCCATACATAGAACGATATATCCTAAATAGAAAGTGATTCGTGCAGTGCAATAAGAGTTTTCGATTTTATAATAATGTTATAAAAATCATTTTTTCTTCACTCGATTTAATAAGAATTGGAAGTGAAAGGTTACACTGGATCTAGTAAAATTAATCTTGAAGCGCTCTCGTAAATATAGCATTTTTGCGGATAGAGAATTTCAAAAGTTTTCCCGTTTCACTTCCTACATCTTCGTATGTGAACAAGAATTAATATGCTTTCGTTCAGTGAGAGAACAGCTCGTTGTCACCGCTTTAAGATAATCTCGCTTTAATATAAAATATTTCCAAACCGCATTAGATTATCGATTTATTGGCTGGATTTTATCTGTATTATGCATCACGTGTTCTTAAATGCATAATTGCGATTTTGATGCTGTTGGATACGACAAACGCGTTTTTCTGATTTACTATATCATATTAATCGCTAAAGATTGCGGTGATAAATGAGCGGTAATATATCCCGCTTTTTTTCATGCAATTAAAAATAATATCTCGGTCATTTTTTTTCAAATACTTGCGTAGATCAGGAATTGATTGCGTTTAGAGTAGTTTATCGTTTGATAAAATCGATATTTGCTTTGTTCATTTGCTTATGAATGATTCAAGAAAATTTATACAAGATCATAATTGTAGATCAATTACTTAAAACATAACTAACCATCGTCGTATGTTTCCGATTTATGTTTCTTGCGTATCGTTATGTACGAAGAAGTGCAATAGATCTCACTTAATTTGAATGGACCTAATGGATCTAATGACTTATCTATATTTCTGGAGTCTAAAGAGACGATTTTCAACTGAACAGTTTTGTACCTATATTGTAACAAATAACCACTATCCACTAGATCTAGTTATTCCGGATTATCGCCGATGACTGTTTCAGTCAGACCTGAAATAATTTGAATACAAATTGATTATAAATATTACATCGCTATTATTATTTATGAATGTTAATTGTAATATATGTTTATATATGCATGCTATATATGTTTGAATTATATCAATATTCGGTATCAAACTTTTTAAATTAGGACGAATATGATACAAGGAACTAATAATAAAATTACAAAATAAAATGACAAAATTACAAATTTTTTATTGTATAATGTGTTTATCTTATTATATGTTATCTTATTATACGTTGATTTTTATAATGTAATTGAAATTATCATCATAATATAATGCTTTCCATTATTGAAAGTTATTTTATTTCGATAAATTAATCACACATTTTTAATAAAAAAATATTTCCTTATTAAAAATCCATTATTTGTTTCACAAAATTTCATATTGTTGCATTTTTTCAAATTTACATAATATATGATAAAAGAAATGTATAGTAGAAATATATGTATTAGAAGTAAGATATATAGTATAGCTTTTTAAGTTTTGTATATTATCTTGAGTTAAAATATTAATATTAATATTTTCCCAAATTTAACATAACAAATTATTCATAGCAAAATTGCTGAAATTAGTGAGTATTCAAATATATATTTCAAGATTATGTATATTTTCTCGTCTCTTTAAAAACCTCAAGAATTTATCAAATATGGTTTATAATTATATAAATATAGTTTTTCCGCACAAAATTATATAAAAAAATGTCGGTTAATTAAATGCTACTTTTTCCAAATTATCTATTGTAAAGTTAATGTTGCATGATTGTCTGTTTAGTCGTTATAAATGTATTCTTTCAAAAGAATTGTTTTTATTATTAATCATGAATTTATATAAATAAACGTTCATCATTAAGAAGTACACGATCATGCAAAATATGATATATTTAAATTAAATTGATCGATGAAAATCTATCAGGATTTCTCGAATGTTTCGCGCGTTCTCTATCTGTTCAAGCATTCAACAGAGGGATCATACACGCGTGATCATATATATATATATATATATATATATATATATATATATATATATATAACGCTATCGAAAACCGATACAGTGCTAAGGGAGAGTTAATAAGCGACAACACTTTATTTTTCTGTATATCTCATCATAAAGTTTCGAAAGAAAGTCGTCGTTGAAATTTTCACGAATCAAGACTTTAGCAGTAAATAAATTCTGAAATATGTTTCGCCTTCTTGTGGTAGTGACGGTGCTTTTTATGACGACTGACGCGCGATTGCGCAGGTGAGTGTATATTTTATTATATTGTATATTGGCATGATAAATATCGAAATTATAAAGCTCGATATTTTTCTCGCATCCGATTTCTTGGATTAAGCGCGTGCAAATGCAATTAATGCTTCAATACAAATTGAATGAAATTTCTTTGGTCAAAACATATATTTTTATTTATTCGTCAACGAGTAAATAATAATATATTTTTGAAAAAGTGACTCATTATTCTTTCGTAACGTTCGCTTTTGTCCATCTTGCCTTTATCCCTATTTAAACGACGACCGTTAACCTAAATCGTGATTGGAGGTCATCAAAACATCTAATTGTAAACTACTTTTTCACGCGATAGCAGGTCAACTGTAGGTATAATGAATTGCTTTGTATATATTTGTTTAATTGACATTCTATGTATCCTATTTCTAATAGTTGATACAATTACTTGTTTTTAAATTATTTCTATATGTAAAATTACATGCAAAATTTTCGTTAATTAAAAGTCAATGTCCATTATGTTATAATGGTTTTTTTTAAGGCTGGATTATACAAATTAAATATTACTTTTGAGATATATACGAGTTCATACAATTTAGAAAGATCATCGAGTAATAAACATTTCTGATATATTTAAATGCATAACGTATGTACTTGTATTGTAAATATGTACGTTATATGATTGACTTCTGAGACGTTTGTGTAATACTTTCATGACTTATATTTGTTCTGAAAATATCTGTTAGTCATATCAAATGTGAATATTTATTTTATACACATATATTTGCAAGTATATACAGGGTGACCCATTTTAACTTAGGCAGCCAAATAACTCGAAAAATAAGCAAGATAGAGAAAAATGTTTTAGACAAAAGTTGTATGGTTTCGAGGGGGCCATAAGATGGTATCATTGGTTTGACCTTGAAGAGTCATTTGAAGGTCACGTGAAGGTCACTTCAATTTTTTTAAATGGAATACCCTATATATTTTTGTACATTCTTGTAGCTTATTTCGAGAGCTTTCCAAAACACTATAATTAAGTACCTTTCCGTTAAGTACTTTTTGAGTTATGATGCTTGAAATAATTTCTTAATTTTACATAAACCGTAAAATATCTTGTAAAATATTCATTTTTCGATTATCTTACCTTAATACTTTTATGTACAAAATAATGAGAGGAATCAATTGGTGTAAAGAAAACACATAGTTGTTTTTAAGAAAAAATATGGAATTGTTAATTGCAAATTACATATTTTTTCTTCGAAACAACTATGTGTTTTCTTTACACCAATTGATTCCTCTCATTATTTTGTACATAAAACTATTAAGGTAAGGTAATCGAAAAATGAATATTTTACAAGATATTTTACGGTTTATGTAAAATTAAGAAATTATTTCAAGCCTCATAACTCAAAAAGTACTTAACGAAAATGTACTTAATTATAGTGTTTTGGAAAGCTCTCGAGATGAGCTACAAGAATGTACAAAAATATATAGGATGTTCCATTTAAAAAAATTGAAGTGACCTTCACGTGACCTTCAAATGACTCTTCAAGGTCAAACCAATGATACCATCTTATGGCCCCCTCGAAACCATACAACTTTTGTCTAAAACATTTTTCTCTATCTTGCTTATTTTTCGAGTTATTTGGCTGCCTAAGTTAAAATGGGTCACCCTGTATATACAGGGTGAGCCATTTTAATTAACGCACGCAATTATTTCGGAAACAAAGCATTTTAGAGAAAAATGTTTCAGACAAAAGTTTTATGGTTTCGATGGGGCCATAAGATGGTATCATTGGTTTGACCTTGAAGAGTTATTTGAAGGTCACATGAAGGTCACCTTCAATTTCTTAAATGGAACCTACTATTTATCATTGCATATTCTTGTAGCTTATCTCGAGAGCTTTCCAAAACACTATAAGTAAGTACCTTTTCGTTAAGTACTTTTTGAGTTATGAGGCTTGAAAGAATTTCTTAATTTTACATAAACCGTAAAATATCTTGTAAAATATTCATTTTTCGATTATCTTACCTTAATACTTTTACGTACAAAATAATGAGAGGAATCAACTGGTGTAAAGAAAACACATAGTTGTTTTGAAGAAAAAATATATAATTTGCAATTAACAATTCCATATTTTTTCTTAAAAACAACTATGTGTTTTCTTTACACCAATTGATTCCTCTCATTATTTTGTACATAAAAGTATTAAGATAAGATAATCGAAAAATGAATATTTTACAAGATATTTTACGGTTTATGTAAAATTAAGAAATTATTTCAAGCCTCATAACTCAAAAAGTACTTAACGAAAAGGTACTTAATTATAGTGTTTTGGAAAGCTCCCGAGATAAGCTACAAGAATATGCAATGACAAATAGTAGGTTCCATTTAAGAAATTGAAGGTGACCTTCATGTGACCTTCAAATAACTCTTCAAGGTCAAACCAATGATACCATCTTATGGCCCCCTCGACACCATAAAACTTTTGTCTGAAACATTTTTCTCTAAAATGCTTTGTTTCCGAAATAATTGCGTGCGTTAATTAAAATGGCTCACCCTGTATATATATATATATATATATATATATATATCCTAAATACATATATTACAGAATGTTGTTATGTTATTTCAAGGATTTTGCGCGTGACGGATTCCACGGGCAATCTTCCTTCAGTACGTTTAACCAATTTCAAAAACGTGAATTACTATGGCCCTATTAAAATTGGAACTCCACCGCAAAAATTTAAAGTTGTATTTGACACTGGTTCCGCAAATCTTTGGATATTTTCCAAAAATTGCTCAATCTCTATTTGTTGTAAGTAATTTGTTTACATATATATATATATATATATATATATATATATATATATATTTATTTTTTATTTTTCATTTATCAAATAAATTTCATTTAATCAGTTTGGAAATGTAAAAATTAATTTAAATAATTTATCACCATCACTCTCTGAAGATGCAAACAAGCATTGATAAACAAAAATAATTTATGAATTAATTCGACAAATACATTTACGTGTACAACATGTACAATCATTTACAAAAGAATATTGTATATTTAATATAGACTGATAAAAGGTCAATATCTCTATATATATTTTTAAAATCTTTCTAATATTGCTAATTTTCGATATTACTGAATATGCTTCACAGTGGCACGATATCGTCAATACAATAGTACGGTTTCCTACACATATATATCAAATAATACTAAGCTTGATATGGAATATTTTGATTACAGTATAAGTGGATTCCTATCTGCTGATACAGTGAATGTAAGTCATTATTAAACAAACAATCCACTTTAGTTAGAAATAAAATCATACGAGTAGTTTAAACATTTCTTAAGCAATTATGCTCTTTTTTTGCGCGGCAATGACGATGTATTATTTCAATACCAACTTTATCGTAGATTGCCAATCTCAACGTAAAGAATCAAACTTTTGCAGAACTGGTAAACGCGAAATTAAACGTAAATATATCTAATTTGTATATAAATATACTTGACCGAGGATTTGATGGTCTCTTGGGTCTGAGTTATTCTAATATATCTATTGGTGGAATAACGCCTATCTTCGACAACATGATTGAACAAGGTCTAGTGTCATCACGCATTTTCAGTTTTTATCTAAATAGGTACATCTTTTTTATTTACGAACAACGTATATCTCTAAACGATAATTTATGTTTATATTTATATATTTATATTTATTTTAATATTAACATAAATTAAATTTATTATTTATATATAGTATTCTAATTTTTTAAATTAAAGTAATATTTATATTTGTAATATTTATATTTAAATAAAACTTAATCTTAATTATCACATATATACATATTGCGATATAAAAAATATAATTTGCAGAGACACTTCAGCCGATTTAGGTGGTAAATTGATATTCGGTGGTTCCGATCCTATTTATTACAAAGGGGATTTCACATATATTCCTGTTACTGACAAAGGATACTGGCAATTTACCATTGATAAGTACGTTATTTTTTTAAATTACATTAATCGTGTTTCAACATATTGTTTACGACATCGCTTTGTAGTATCGAAGCGGAACATTTTACTTGTTGCAAGAGGAGCTGCCAAGCTATCGTTGATACAAGTGCTTGGCAAATAATTGGACCAGAATTAGATATTTCACGTATTAATGGATTTATTGGAACTAATCAATGGGGAAGGGTAAGTAAACGATATCTTTCGAGTAATCATATTTTTCACAAAGCACGCAGCCTTCGATAAAAAAAATTATAAAAAATTGATAATAGCGATACAAAAATAAATATTAGATACGTTCGAATGAAACATAAACTTGTATGGAACAATGACGTTAATTCTTGTTTCCGAAATACTTAATATATTCATTAAATATGATTAATTACTAACCTGATATAATCTTTTATTTAAAGGTGGACTGCAGTAGAATTTTGGAATTGCCTAAAATCAGATTTAATTTAGGTGGTAAGGCGTTCGATCTTACTGGTAAAGATTACATTATTCGGGTGAGTGCTATAGGAAAATTATTTAACTTATATAAATATGTATAAGAGAAGTTTATATTGTGTATTTAATACTGCTCAGCATCCAGATTATGAAAGTACATGTATAACCGTCTTCTGGAAACACGACCCAACATATGACGATGAAATAGAATGGATTCTGGGAATGCCATTTATTGGCCGTTACTACACCGAGTTTGATATGGAGAAAGACCGAGTGGGATTTGCTTTGGCGAAAAATGTATAGAATTCATCAAAATGTATAGAAAATCTTTCATTGTCATCTTTTGTTGTATACATTATCATCATTTTTTAAATTATTTATTTAATTTTCGGTAAGAAAAAAATTTAATCTTTTTCAATCGCCAACGGACAAAGTTTGCATATTATCAATGTAAATTTTTGCGTAATATGTACATAATTGTGCCTTAATTTTCAACAGCAATACTTTATCGTGAAAGCAGCTGATATGAGCTTATTGCTAATTAAAATGCGAATTTTTGCGAAAAGTGTCATTTGCTAAGTTCATTGTTGCATGGCCGTCTAGTCGATATAATCAATCTATTCTTTCAAAATGCTGCTTTCTCCTTCATTATCAATCTTAATCACGTGCATATTTAATAATTTATTTTAATACAATTTGTTTTAATTATAAAACAAAATGTTAAATAAAATATTTTTAAATTTGATTGATCGATAGGACGGATGATCGATAACACGGATATGTTTCGAATGCGCGCGATTGTATATATAACAGTCAAATGTCGATAAATGATAGCTCTAGTAGTCGAGTACAATTTCTGTTTTGTATGTCACAACGTACAGAAAGAAATTTACTGGAAATTTCGTAAACATGTTCCACTTTCTCGTGATGGCTGTGGTGTTGATTGACGCGGAAATCCAAATCTAAGTTCATATATTGTATTGTATGTGTACATTATATATCGGTATAATAAATATTGTTTTTATAAAAATTGATTTTTACCTCGTCGTGACCACATTCGACTTTCAAAAATCCAAAACTTATCCGTTTACGAAAACGTTTACAGCGAGGATGATATAGATTTCCCTGATTTAGCGGCTAACATAAGTGTGTTTTGGCGTGAAAACACCATTGTAATGTAATGCAATTTACCTGTATTTTATTTGGAGCATCTTAATACTTTATATATACATACAGGGTGTTAGAAAAGTCTGGAAACGGTCAAATATCTCGAAAGCGAAACGTTTCTGAGAAAAATGTTTCGAACCAAAGTTGTAGGATTTCAAAAGATCTATTTACTGGAGCTATGAGTTTAACCTTGGGTGGCGTCGCCAAGGTCAGAGCAAGGTCACCTAGAATTTTTTAAATGGGACCCCCTATTTTTTATTACTTATTCTTGTAGCTTATCTCGAGAGCTTTCCAAAACACTATAATAAAGTATTTCTTCATTGAGTACTTTTCGAGTTATGAGGCTTGAAATAATTTCTTAATTTTACATAAACCATAAAATATCTAGTAAAATATTCATTTTTCGATTATCTTACCTTAATACTTTTATGTACAAAATAATGAGAGTAATCAATTGGTGTAAAGAAAAAACATAGTTGTTTTTAAGAAAAAATATGTAATTTACAATTAACAATTCCTATTAGTAAATAGATCTTTTGAAATCCTACAACTTTGGTTGGAAACATTTTTCTCAGAAACGTTTCGTTTTCGAGATATTTGACCGTTTCCAGACTTTTCTAACACCCTGTATATGCACTTGAGAACAAATAATTTGACAAATTCTTTATTCTTCTTTTAAATGCGAGCAATGAAATTCAATCTTGTTTTCTTAATTAAAACGTCACAGATTTTTGACGAATGATAAAACTAACAATACATTTTAATAAGATATAAAATATAGCCTTTAGATAAAATATATATGCATCTCAAAAACGCTGTACTTTGCACCTAAAGACAGATCTATTAAGACAATCACGTGGACTACTACGTATAAGTTATGTGGCCAGGAAAAATTCCTCGATAAATACGTCATGATTGCTCGTAACAAGTGCTAACAAGGTTCGACAGCACGTGCGACACATACATTAGAGTAGATGAGGGTCAGTGAAGATGAGCAAGAAGGACGAAGCAAAGATTGAGGTTGCATGCGAGAGGCGCAAAAAGTGAAATTATTCAAGAAGGAAACGAAGAAGTACTTGAAGAATTTGTTCCCGTGAAAGTGTTGGTGTCTCGCATACTAAATATTTTCATGGTATTTATATTAATGTTTTTTGCGAATAATAATGCAAAATTATGCCGTAGACGGTTTCTCAATAATATTATCATCATTCTCAATAGTATCATCGTTGATCTTTCATATTAATCGCTGGATTTCTTTTCACATCAAATAGAACAAAGTCATCAAATTATATAAAAAAAGTTGTAAAATTAAATTTAATTAGAAAATTAAATTTATTAACTGTGTATCATGACAATAGGAGAATATCTCGAGACGAAATGCGTTGATAGATAATCTAAAGCCATCAAATTAGATTAGAAAAATTACGTAAAGAATTACTACCGCTTGTGTTTCTCAGTAAATTCAAACTAGTCCTTATAGATTATTGTAGAGAATTGTTGTAAGGATAAGGTTTAATGATAAGGTAAGATATATAGGCTGTGCAAGATGGTAAAAATATTAGTTTTATAGAAGACGCACTCTATAAAGGAAAATAACTGATATAATAAATTTAGAAGCTATGGGTGAGTACTAATAAAAAATTATGTATTTGATTTTATATCAATAATATTTATCAATATAAATCCAATTTATCAATTTATATATATAATTTTTATATAAAATTAAAAAATGCGAAAATTAAAAAATCTCATTATTTTCTTTTCTCTAATATTGAGGCTTTGGTATACTAATAAAATTAATAGCAATCTATGAATTTTAGAAGTAGATATACACTTTTTAACTTTCATAGAGCGAAGAAAAGATAACTGATATAATAAATTTAAAAACTATGAGTGAGTACTAATATAAATTACGTATTTGATTTTATATCGATGATATTTATCAATATAAATCCTATTTATCAATTTATATGTATAATTTTTATATAAAATTAAAAATGCGAAAATAAAAAATCTCATTTTCTTTTCTCTAATATTGAGGCTTTGATATACTAATAAAATTAATAGCAATCTATGAATTTTAGAAGTAAATATACACTTTTTAACTTTCATAGAGCGAAGAAATAAAGTAGAATTAGTGTTCAATTTAATGGGAAATGTAAAAATCCCTTAACAAAAGCGAATAACTCAAAACTGTAAAAGATGATATATATTTATATTATTTTTTCAGCTATTGGGAACGAATAGAGTCTAAATTGATGAATGAAAAAGTAACATATTTTATGCCAGATTTGTTAGAATGATATAGGAGAAATCAAAGTGCATTACAAATACATTTACAAGATCCTGACATTAATATTAATCTCTGCAAAAATTTTGGAAAAAAATTGGGAACAAATAAAACAGGTAAAAAGAGAAGGAAACAAACACTGTCGATTATTTTTCTGCGCGATATAAAGAATTAGTGACACAATTATAAGACAATAGATGTGAATTTAATTGAACTATTAAAAATACTATCGATCTGTCATAACACAATGCATTAATTTTACACGCCTTTTGTTTCACGCTCTAATCAAGATCATTCATGTATATGTATTTTTTATAAACGCTTCATGTCTATATGACTAATAACGCGATAATATTTCTCCTCTTTTTCTCTCTCCCAGCTGATAAAAAATACTCGTAAGCAAATGATTCATCCCTTTGGAAGCAGCATGCATAATAAAAGGCAGTTGTCCACAGTCGTATTTATTGTGCGCGCTCTCTTGCTTTTCGCTTTCCTCAATAATATTGCATATATACCGATTCATTTTCCGGCAAACTCGTATCGCCTGTTTTCTTCACAGCTTATTATAATCGTTCGTCGATACGATGAAATTCATCGTGCTCGTGTGTCTGCTGTCGTTCTGCAGTTTTCTCGGAGCAACGCCTGTAAACATGACATACGAGCCGAGTGTATTCATGAAGAGAATATCGCAGACTAATTGGGAGCAGTCGAATGACATCCAATTCGATTCTGACGTCACTCTTGATACGGTAAGCGTACTTTTCACTCGTAGAAGTGAGAATTAAAAAAAATTTTCATTATCTCGATTAGTTCAATTTCCGCAGTGCTGTCAAAAAATGTTCGAAAATGATTTTATAATCGAAACCTAAAGTCCAGAAAAATTTTCAATTCAGATATTTTAGTTTATATTAAAAAAATAATACATGTATTATGTATTTATATTAATTGACACAATCATCAAAATCATTTTGATTGGTTCGAGAAATAAATGTGACGGAAAATTTAATTCTCTAAAATTTACTCTTGTGAAATAATTATCAAATTTCAAAATAATTCCGCTTTATTTCTAGAAATAATCTGACAGTTTTTAATTAAATAATTATTACCTCTATTTGATTTTTATCTTTTTTTAACAATTATTCTTCATATTAATTAGATATACATTAGTTAACCTAATGCAAAATTATTACATTCTGCAGGTCAATCTTGACAGCATCTATTATTGATTCTTCTTTCAGCCGGAGATGATAAGAAAGGCGGGTTATCCCGCGGAAGTTTACGTTATAAAAACAGAGGACGGTTATATTTTAACGTTACATCGAATCCCAGGTGGCAACGGTTCTCTACCTGTGCTACTGCAACATGGTCTATTATGCACTTCCGCCGACTGGGTCATTCTTGGCAAAGGCAAAGCACTCGGTATAATTCTTCAATCAATCTTCATGTGTACATATATAAGAGATGTCTCGAAATATTACTATTTATTATATTTTTATTAGAAGAGAAACTGATTTAATTGACAAATATATGAGAAAAAATTTCCTGATTTATTACTTTTAATTGTAATATAATTTGTAATATAATTGTAATATAATTGTAATATAATTGTAATATAATTGTAATATAACGTATCTTATTTATTAAATATATTTTTTATTTTCTTATTTATTTAATATATTTTTAAATATATTTAATAAATAAGAAAATAAAAAATAAACTCATATTATATGAATTATATGTGAGAATATTTATTTTACTTATAATAATGTGTACGTTTTACAAAGTAATTCTTCGTTTTATTAAAAAATATTAATATATGAAAATATTGTGAAACTTATATAATTATATATCATGTAAGAAGATAGAAATTAATATTTCATTATTATTAAGATGCAAATTATACATAATAGATACAAGAATATCCATAAGTATCTCAAATCATATTTCTTTACATTCTAGCTTATTTATTGGCCGATCAAGGATACGACGTTTGGTTAGGTAATTATCGTGGTAATACTTACTCGAGGAAACATATTTCTCTATCGCCGTCGGAATTAAAATTCTGGGATTTCAGGTACTCGCATTTTTAAAATATCAAATTATTTTAAAATATTTTTAAAATATTAAATTATTTTAAAACATTTTTAAAATATTAAATTATTTTAAAATTTTAAAAATATGATAAAGCAATATTGTAACAATAATCGGAATTAACTTAATGACTAATAGATAACAAATAGATGAACTTATTACATACAATATATGCTTACTTATATATTCTAATTACTAATTATATATGCTTAATTATATGCTCTTTTTTTAATTTTTAAATTTTAATGTTTATATCACATATATATACATTATTTTAAAAATTATTTTAAAAAGTAGTATGTATCATACGCACAAAAATTATTTAAGCAATATCTATTTAGACATTCTCTATATGATATAAATATTTAGATAAATGACACATACACACACACACACACACACATATATATATTATGTGATATATACATATATATTTGCATATTTTATGATAATATATTGATTATTTTCCATTATTGATAAATTTTCCATCAGCTTTCACGAAATGGGCATCTATGATTTACCTGCAATGATCACATTTATCACAAATATGACATCTCAATCATTGCACACGTACATTGGTCATTCGATGGGCACAACTGGTTTTTATATAATGGCATCGGAGCGTCCGGAAATCGCACAAATGGTACAAAAGATGATCAGCTTATCGCCAGTGGCTTTTACAAACCATATGGAAAGTAAGATAAAATATCTCGTTTCTTTGTGGAGAGAATTTAAGGTAAAGTAATATATGTGATAAAGATTACAAAATTAATATATCTTTTTGCTTTACATTTTTCGTTTATGTTATATATATGTTATGTATGTTATATATATGTTATATATATATAAATGAAAGTAATTTAATCGACCACACCGGCAATATTTATTGATTGAAAATTCACAACGTTTCGACCATGGGTTTTGGTCCTTATCAAGTGAACTGAAATTATTACATATAATGTAAACAATAAATGAATTACAATAAAATGTGATGAATTATTACATATAATATAAACAATAAATGAATTACAATAAAATGTGACCAAAAAAATGGAGAAAGAAGAAAAAATCATATACATACATTATCTTAGGTAACTAATACGTGGTGAGAAATAAAGAAATCACTGTGTCAAGTCATGTCGACCTCTCGATCCAACACAAAGAGAAAGACTAAACCACCTTTATTAGTCTATCATAAATATCGTTTAAACTTTCAGTGTCCTTTTGTAAGTTAACAGTGTTGAAATCAATTATAATCGCATCCCCAGGGAAGCCGTTGAAATGACCAGAATTTCGATCGCTAATTCTCTCCAAAAATTCCTTTGTGAGAGGAAGCATATTAGTTCTGTAGATAGATATATTCTTAAGGGATTCTCTCTTTGTAGACAGTTCTTGCGTGATAATGATGATTTGTTTGTCACCAGGGCTGATAAGAGTCAAGTCACAGTAATCATGGACAAAAGTGATTATGTGAGTAAGATGGAGGCTCTTTTGGGTGATCAATGTACTTACAGAAAATTGAATAAGGATCCGATCAGAAAATTAACCAATAGGGATTAATACTATTATTAAGTCCTGGCGAAGTAATGATTTAATTAATGAGACTACATATAGGAAATTAAACTCTACTAATGGTAACTTGCCGCGGTGTTATGGTCTGCCTAAGATTCACAAAGCGGGTTTTCCACTACGGATTATTGTGTCATCACTTGGCAGTCCGTTATATAATGTTGCGCAATACATTCACGATATACTACAGATTTCGATTTTGGAACCTAAATCTCACATTAAGGATGGTTGGACTTTTGCCAATAGTTTGAAAGATAAATTTATTAACGATGACGATTTAATGATTTCACTTGATGTTGCTGCACTTTTTACTAATATTCCTAAAGATTTAGTTGTAAATGGTGTTACTAAACGTTGGAATTATATTGCGCCTAACACTAAATTTAACTTGTCTCAGTTTTTATACGCGATAGAAACGGTTTTGGATTCCACTAGTTTTTCGGTTAATGGACAGTTTTACGAACAGATTTTTGGTAGCCCTATGGGGTCTCCCTTGTCACCTATTTTGGCAAATATCGTGATGGATGATCTAGAAACGCATTGCTTAAGTTTATTAAGTTTTGATGTGCCGCTGTATTATAGATATGTTGATGACATTTTTACCATTGTTCCACGCTCAAAAATTGACGAGATTATATCGACTTTCAATGACTATCATCAACGTTTGACATTTACACATGAAACTGAGTATGATTCGCGTATTAGTTTTTTGGACACGACTGTTATTCGCTCGGATGGTCGGCTTTTGACGGATTGGTACAGAAAACCTACTTGTTCTAATAGATACACTAATTTTTATTCCAAACATCCGTTTAAATATAAAATTAACACCATTTATAGCTTTGTTGACCGCGCAATTTTATTATCCGACGTTCGATTTCATTTTAAGAACATCGATATTATTAAACAGATTCTTTCCAACAATTGTTTTCCAACTCAAATTACTAACCGTTACGTTAAAAAAAGACTAGAATTTTTAAAACACCGCGACAATATAAATATGAATACGGAATGAGATAATGCGACTACATCATTTTACATTTCGTTGCCGTTTGTAGAGGGCTTGAGTGATGAGATTAGTCGCCTTTTCAAAAATGTTGGTCTGAAGGTTGTCTATAATGTACCTAATAAACTGAATTCATTAATTAAACGGGGAAAAGATAGATTGCCTATTAATAACAGGACTGAGGTTGTTTACAAGTTAAACTGTAAAAATTGTAATATGTCATATATTGGCCAAACAAAAAGACATTTAGGCACTCGTATCAAAGAACATTGCAACAACATTAAATTGCACGAAAGCAATCTTTCTGTGGTTAGCAAACATAAATTGGAACTTAATCATGACTTCGATTGGTCAACACCGGTTATTCTGCATAATGAGAGACATGTGAGAAAGAGAGAATTGCTGAAATGTTTTTCATAAAAAAGTCTGACAACACTGTTAACTTACAAAAGGACACTGAAAGTTTAAACGATATTTATGATAGACTAATAAAGGTGGTTTAGTCTTTCTCTTTGTGTTGGATCGAGAGGTCGACATGACTTGACACAGTGATTTCTTTATTTCTCACCACGTATTAGTTACCTAAGATAATGTATGTATATGATTTTTTCTTCTTTCTCCATTTTTTTGGTCACATTTTATTGTAATTCATTTATTGTTTATATTATATGTAATAATTTCAGTTCACTTGATAAGGACCAAAACCCATGGTCGAAACGTTGTGAATTTTCCATCAATAAATATTGCCGGTGTGGTCGATTAAATTACTTTCATTTATTTTATCTACTGGCGACGTTCAAGAATTTATCATTATATATATATGTTATATATATATATGTGATATATATATGTTATATATATTTAATTTTTAATTTCAATTTTAATTAAATGTTCTTCGAGAAATAAAATCAAAATTGAAGCAACTCTCTCGTAACTTCTAAATAAATTATCTCATTAAAAAAATGTTTCATAAATACTGCTAAAATTATAACAATAAAAGAATTTCCAGCAAATTACGTTACAAATTAAAGATATTCAATTGCAGATAATAATACGATATTTCTTTCACGACGAAATCCTGCCGCAGAGCGATATTTTGAAATTTCTTGCGAAGTACCTTTGCGAGCAGAATCTCGAAAAGAATGCCTGCGTCGACATAATATTTATGATCTGCGGTTACGATCGCGAGCAATTTAATTATGTGAGTAATGATTTGCGGTCGAAATAAGTCTCCGATCGAATTTTCGATCATCACACTTCTGTCATTTCATGATCGCATGATTATGTTTCAATTTGAATTAAGTATACAGGGTGTAACAAAAAGATCGGGACATTGGATTGTCTCGAAAAATATGAGTTGTACAAAGAAATGTTTCAGATAAAAGTTGTTTCAAGGAAAAAAGATGTAATTTGCAATTAACAATTGCATACTTTTTTCTTAAAACTAATTATGTTTTTTTCTTTACACCAATTGATTCCTCACATTATTTTGTGTATAAAAGTATTAAGGTAAGATAATCGAAAAATTAATATTTTATTAGATATTTTATGGTTTATGTGAAATTAAGAGATTATTTCAAGCCTCATAACTCGAAAAGTACTCGATGAAAAAATACTTTATTATAGTGTTTTGGAAAGATAAGCTATAAGAATAAGCAATAAAAAATAGGGGATTCCGTTTAAAAAATTAAAGGTGACCTTCATGTGACCTTCAAACGACTGTCTAGGGTCAAATTGATAAAATCAGTAAATAGATCATTTTAAGCTCTACAACTTTTATCTGAAACTTTTTTTTGCACATCTCATATTTTTCGAGATCCGGTGTTCCGATCTTTTTGTTACACCCTGTATATCGATTTTTATTGATTGTTAGACTCTACTGCCTGTTATCCTGAATCACGACCCGGCCGGCACCTCGAGTAAGACATTTCTGCATTACGTCCAGATATACCAATCGGGCAAGTTTCGCCAATACGATTATGGTCGCGAAAAAAATCAATTGATATACAATTCGGCTGAGCCTCCGGACTACAATCTGACGAGTATCACGGTACCTATCGCGTTATTGTATGGTCGTGGCGATCTGCTAATTAATATCGTGGTAAGTAATTAAAGAATAGACATTCAGATAAAATACGTAGCAGAGATTCATTCGTGTTAATTGTGTACAAGTCAAGCTTTAATGTATAAAATGGAGAAGAGTTAATAAATATAAATAGTTTAAATATACAGAATTATAATATTAAATATTAAATATAGAACTAATTTAAAAGAAATCGCATGCAATAATTCACGAAAGAATTTTTTCAAGGACGTAAAGAGGCTCTATCGCGCGTTGCCCAATGTGGTGGATATGTACGAAGTGCCATGGTCCAAATTCAATCACGTGGATTTTATATGGGCCAAGGATGCGCCTAAACTCGTGTACGAGAGGGTACTTAAGCTTGTGAAGAAAAAAAAATTAAACAATGTTAAATCAAGGGAATAAAATATTGCAAAAGACAATTAAAATAAATGAGGAATGTTTCGCGCTAAATCTTTGTTAATGTTGATGCGATTGATGGCAGTTGGAATCGTCAGTTCATGATAGAACGTAAATATTATATAATATTTTAATATTATTTAATGTTTTATATAATAAATTATATAATATTTAATATTTTATTTAATATATTACATAATATTTTTTAATAATATTTACGATTAATATAAAGACGAGTTATAATACGTATGTTTTTAAGTAACTGTTTTTACGATGAATGATTAATTGTTGCGATGAATCGTAAAGATGTCAAGATGTGAAGGAAAAAAATATAATCGATATCCTCCAGTTAGAAACTATCGGTATTTGAAAATCTAATAAAGAGTATAAATTATTTTATATTTGATATTCATATTACATTATTTCTGAATAAATTAAATTTAAAAATTTTATTTATCGATTTGTAATATTTGTAGAAAAAATTATAAATGAGTGTAATTTTTCTCCTTTAATAATATCCAGATTTTGATATAACACAACAATATTGTACTATGATTTTTGATTATTGTATTGCTCATGCGTTATCTATAATTCTTGGATAATTGATAATTGATAATACATTGTTTTACTTTTATATTATAATTTAAAGAAAAAAAAGATAATTTAATAAAATTTAATATACAATTTCTTTTCAAAATTCAAAACCAATGTTAAGAATTCTTTATGTTAAAAATATGCAAAATAATTCAAAACTGTAAGTTGTTAATAAATAATTAAAAAATATAATTAAAAAATAGCATATTGAAATTTTTTATCAGGCATATATGGGATCTTTATTGATAGAAAAGTTACGTTGTAATTTATACAAGATTTGTATCAAAATGTTATGGAAAGCAACATAAATTGCATTACAAATATAACAACGTCTTGTTAATATTTGTTCTTTGATCTTGGCTGAAATCTTCTAAACGTCAACTGACGAGCCTGATGCAGCTAATCAGTATTTTTTCTTAAATATGTTTCTTCGTTTTGACGTTATGCAGCGACATCAAATTTAACTAACTTGTATTCAGTTTTTCGTCATTTAAAATGTATATAAAGGACTAGTATTAACATAAGGTCCAAAATATATTTTTTCTTTTTAGTCGGTTTAATTTCTGATAATCAATTTTTCGAGTGCAAGCTTCACTCTAAGAAATTTAGAGAGTAAGTTAAGATCCTTTGTTTAATAATCTGGATCCTTTAAAATTCAGAATATTAAACAGATTATTAGAAATTACAAGAAGATAAAACAGTCAAAACTGATAAAAAAAGGCACCGAGATTCAAATTCTGCTGATCAATATATTGATTGTGCTGTCATCAGTTACAATGATCAGTTATTCAGTTAGTGCGCAGTTTTGTTATCAGATTTGACAGTTTTATTTTCTTAAGAGCAGAGCTATCGTAAGGAAAATTTCCAATGATAAAGAAAATATAAAATGTTGCAAGATGTTTAAAAAATATTAGACTTCCGTGAGACTCTTTGTGAAGGAAAAAAGATATAATTGATATCTTCTAGTTAGAAACTATCGATATTTGCTGATACTCTATCTATAATTCTTGCATAATTGATATAAACATTTATACTTTGTCCATTACATTATGTATCATTGTACATTATACTAACATTTATACTTTGTTTTATTTTTCTATTATAATTTTAAAAAAACAAGATAATTTAATAAAATTCAATATACAATTTTTTTTTCAAAATTCGAAACCTATGTTAAAAATGTTAACAAACTCTTGTTAATATTTATTCTTTGATCTTAGCAGAAATCTTCGAAAATTGCAATAAAACAGATAGAAAGCGACATAAGAACTAGCAGCAAATTTTCCGAACAGCAAGTAAAATTTAAATTCAAGATTAAGACTACTTTAGCTCTTATATATATACGCTTTTTATTTTACGCTGTAAATTTGACAATTTCTCTTGTATATATGTATTCATATTTTTATTTTTCTAAATGCTTTATGATTGTATGATTAATGGCCATTTCTACCAACGTCATTTAACTTTAATTAATCTCAGCTTAACTTATTCTTTGTCTTTTTCTAAAGGAACAATTAGAAGGAGACGAAGAGTGAATTAAGCAAAGATTAAACAGGCATAAGAGTGCATAATACTTTTTTTCTTCTTTTCTTCCGATGAAAAATAGTCATAAACGAAATGACGATTCGTTATAATATGATGATAAGCATAATTATGCGCAGTGTGTGTGTGTAGTATTCATATCGCGTTTATTATACATATATATTCGCACGTCTTCTGCTTTATTTGCGATAACATGTATCTCACTCCGAAAAACTCTCGAATTGTCCGTTTTCTCTTACTGTTTATTGAATCATTCGTGGGTGAGATGAAATTTATCATGTACTTGCTGCCGTTTGTGGTCGTTTGTGATCGTTTCAGTGAGGCCCTAGCAAATGTGATCCCTCAGTTAAGCACTCTCTTGAAGAGAATAATATGGACTATTTGGTCGAAGACCGAATTCAATTCTGACGTATTGTTAACACGGTAAATAAAAGTTTTCATTTATAGAAACGAAGATTAAAAATCTTTAATATTTCGATAAACTTTTTCAATGGTATTGAAAATGATAACAAGTGATCTTATGCCGCTATTAATTCTTTTATTTAAAATGGAAAATATTAATTCCGCAAAATTATATACAATTTTTAAAGATATATGAGATAGTATTATTATATATTTTTGTAGCTCTCTAAGAATAGATTTAATACTTATAAATACTAATTAATACTACTCAATTAACATTAAAGATTCTTTTCTTTTTTGAAATATATAATATGTTTAAATATTATTTTTTAAATAATATTTTTTAAATATGATTAAATAATATTTTTTTAAATATTTATTTCAATTTCAAATTGATTTAAATTTAATTAAAAATTAATTTAAAAGGTGAATATAAAAGAAATTAATTTTTTTTAAATATGCTTTGAAATCATTTTTATCGAGTCTCATATTCTATTGCGCGAAAGGATCTACAGTTGCTACAAATTACTGTACAATTACACTTAATTGGAATTGATGTTGATTTGATTTTGATTTAAATTTCATAGTTATTTTTATTATAATGATTTTACACATTAATTCTTCATATTTTTTAGATATTAAAGTATCATATTTATATTATTTGTATTATAGAATTGCCATGTTTATTTGAAAGTAAATATAATATGCACTTCTTGTCACTCAAATTTATTTCAAGTTTAGTAGGTCAACTTTTCTTTTTTCTTACATAGTTCTTTTCTTTCAGCCGGAGATGATAAGAAAAGCTGGTTATCCCGTGGAAGCTCACGTTATAATGACGGAGGACGACTATCTCTTGACATTATGTATCCCAGGTGGCAACGATTCTTTACCCGTGCTGCTGCTGCACGGTCTTACAGCCAGCTCCTCAAAGCTTATTCCTGGCAAAAGCAAAGCATTCCGTACGATCATTAATCAATTTTTAAACGCATACATGTATCGCAAAACTGCTATAACATTGTCAATTTTATTTCTATCGTAAAAATGCCACAAAATTTAGAAATTAATATTATATATATAATATGATACTACAACACTTTTATTTATTTTAGCTTATCTATTAGCAGATCAGGGATACGATGTTTGGTTGGGAAATTTTCGTGATACTACCTACTCGAAGGCACATATCTCCTCAATATCTCCGTCGAATCCGACATTTTGGGATTTTAGGTACCAATACAACAAAATAAAATAGGAATAATAATGTGTTATAAAAATAAGATAATAATAATTGTTACAATATCATTATAATTATAATTTGACGTAATACACAAGAATTTTTATATATATTTACTTACACTTTTGAAAATGCATCGTCTTAAAGATATCTCACATTTAATTGTGCCAATATAATATGCATTTATTATTATTTTTCTTGATTTTTTATGTACATAATTTTTTGTGCTAATTTTAGTTTCTGCTTATATTACGTGCGTAACACTTAATATATTATATACATATGTACACAATATATTTATTTTCTCTGTGTGTGTGTTTATGTGTGATATGTGCACATTTATATATTTCATATATTTTATATTTTATATTGATTTTATATTGATTGAATTTTTCATTAGCTTTGACGAAATAGGCATCTCTGATGTATCCGCGATGATTACATTTATCACGAATATGAGATCGCAACCATTGCACACATGTGTTGGCCATTCTATGGGCACAACTTGTTTTTACATAATGGCATCAGAGCGTCCGGAAATCGCTCGAATGGTGAAAATGATGATCAACTTTGGACCAGTAATCTTTCTAAATCATATGCAAAGTTTGTTACGATTCATGGTTCCCTTCAGGAGAATGATTAAAGTAAAGTAATATAATAGTGATAATTTAATAGTGATGTTAAAAGATATATATGTATATATATATATATCTGTTATGTAGATTTATTATCATGTATACCTGAAGAAAGCAATATAAAAAATATAGTACATTTTATTTTTTTGTTACAGATAAAATTTGTAAACTATTATCTAAAGAAGAAAAAATAATGTTAACGACATTAGAAATAAATGTTACGGGATATAAAAAAAATGTTTACAACGTTAGCAGTCGTCGACGAAATCGATATTTTTGATTAGCTACTTAAATCTAATAATCAATTCATATTAATACTTGTCCTACGATCATATGGTCATTGTTTACTGCTTACGTTTTTTATATATTATTGACTTAATGTGTTATTTTTCAATTTTTGTTCTATCAATAGAATGAAAAAAATTTCTTGTGAAATAGAAAAAGAATATTTGTCTCATAGTGAAATATAAACGAGAAATACAATAGATACTTTTTACAAATTTCCGAAAAAATTAATTCTAAACATTCAAAAACTTACGTCTCTTTTCATGCTTCACATCCTGTTTGTTTTTGCCGTCTATATTGAATTTATGGTTCCAATTTTAACAAGATATTCTCCGAGGATTTAAAATTAAAATTGATGCAATTCTCGAAGCTTTCATAAATTAGCGTAATTTGTGAAAAAAATTGGATAACAATTAATTAATTTATTCTTAAATTATCGTTAAAACTTTAATAATGTAGAATTAAAAGTAAAATACATCACGATTAAAAGATATGCAATTGCAGATATTGCGATTGTTTTTTCATGGCTAATCTCTCCGGAGCGATTTTGTGAGATTTCTTTTGAAAAATATCTGCGATCAAAGCATCTCGCCGACAAGTTCTGCTACAATATAATGTCTATGACATGGGGTGATGATCGCGGGCAATTTAATTACGTGAGTACATAATTTCGCAAATATCGCGATCGAAGTATAATTCCATCCAAGCTTCGATTATCATATTTTAACTTGCTCGACTATAGATTGCTGTAGATTTAACTTAACATATATCTTTATATATATCTTTATTATTCTCTATTTATTTTTAGATTTTGCAACCCGTCATCTTAAGTGACTTCCTGGACGGCATCTCGGTTAAGGCAATGGAACACTACGCTCGAGGAATCCAGTCGGACAAGTTTCGCAAATATGATTACGGTCGCGCGAGAAATCTATTGATATATAATTCGGCTGAAACCTCCAAACTACGATCTGGCGAATATCGCGGTACCTATCGCAATATTCTACGGCGATTTGATAGTTAATATCGCCGTAAGTAATACATAGCAGAGATTTATTCGTGTTAATTGTGTAGCTAAGTCAAGTTTTGACGTAAAATCAGAAAGATAATTTAAAGGAAATCGTGCAATAACTGACAAAAGCAATAACTGACAAAATCAATAACTGACAAAAGTATTTCTTCAAGGATGTGAAAAGATTGTGCCGCATACTTCCCAGTGTAGTGGATATGTACGAAGTGCCGTGGCCCAAATTCAATCATCTGGATTTTATATAAGCTAATGATGCGCCCAAACTCGTGTATGAGAGAGCATTCAAGCTTATGAAGAATAAAAATTTAAGCAATGTTATATCGATAGGATAATATTATATAGACAATTTAAATAAATGATAAATATTTCATACTAAATCTTGATTAATATTAATGCGAATGATGACAATCAGAATCGTTCAGAGTTCGCTGAAAAAATATGAAGGCAAAATATTTTAATATTTTAATATTTTAATTATTATTTATGATTAATGTAAAAAGGAATTAGTACAATACGCTTGTTTTCTTGTGATAAAGAGAAAGAGAATTCCGATCTTTTTCACACATATACCGAAGAATCAAGAAAATACTTATGTAATGGAAATAAAAAGAAGTCATGCATTAATCATATTTAAAGTCACCGAATGAGATAGAAATTATGTATAGAATTACTATCACAAAATTGTTCGTACATCAGAAATTATCTGTGCACAGAATTATTGTAATGATAACATCTAATGTGAGAAGAAATATGATTTATTGCAAGATGTTTAGGAAATGTTAATCTTCTGGAAGGTGATTTCTGCAAAGGATAAAAAATATGATTGATATGATCTAATTAGAAACTATTGATATTTAATTAAAAAAATAATCTAATATAAAAGGAATAAACTTTATATTTTATATTTGTAACATTATTTTTTTCGATAAATTAATTTTATCAATTTTATTTGTCGGTTTGTAATATTTAGAGACAAATGCATATAATTTTTTTCCTTTCTCAATATCGAGATTTTTAGATATATTATATTGTATTATATAATTTTTGAATAATGTATTCTGGTGATATGGTATCTATAATTTTTAGATAATTAATAATTGAGCATATCATTTTTATATTTTAATTAAAGAAAAACAAGAAGATTTACATAAATTCAATTTCATTAAAATTCTAAACCTCTGTTAAAAATTCTTAAAATTATGTAAAATAATTCAACGTAAGCTATTAATAAATAATTAAAAGATAGCATATCATAACATTATTTTTTTAACATGAATACATAGGACTCATATTGATTGATGGAAAAATTACGTTATAATTTATAATTCCAAAATCCTCTGAGTTGATGAACTAATTTACAAGCCTAATTCATTTTTAACATGCAAAAGAATTATATAATCTGATTTAAAATAAAAAGAATTAAATTTTATCAAAACCGATTATTTTCAATTTTTAAAAGAATGTAATGCTATTGATGTTTTTGTTTGCATAGAAATCATGGCACTTAAGTTTGAAAAATAACGCTAAAAATAATTATTGAATTTATTTCTTGTTAATAAAAAAATAAATTATATTTTTTTATTTTTTTATTACAAATAACACAACGTTCGAAACCGTTATTTTAAAATGGTCAAAATTCAATCACGTAGATTTTATGTGGGCTAAGGATGCGCACAAATTGTGTACGAGAGAGCACTCAAAAGTTTGTGAGGAAAAAAAATTTAAATAATACTATATCAATGGGATGATATTACGTAGACAATTAAAATAAACGATGAATATTTCACACTAAATCTTTATTAATTGATGCTATTGATGGCAATCACAATCGTCAGTTTGATGGAACGTAAAGTTATAACATTTTAATATTATTTGCGATTAGTGCAAGGGCGAATTAGTATGATACGCATGTTTTCAAGTAATCGTTGTGGCGAATGATTAATTGTTGCGGTGAATAGTAAGAACGCGCAATTGACAAGTATATGCGAATTACAATATGAAAGCGAAGAGATGTCAAATGAATATATATAATTCTTCAATCGATTTCTTGCGATTTATTACATGTATGCTTATCGACGCATCTATGCATATTTTCAATAGCAGTGACGCGAATCATTCGAATTTGTTGCGAGGAAAATTGTTCAAATATATAAATCATATATATAAATATATAATATATATAATTTACATAGAATGATACATATATTTTTTAATCTTCGCAGAAATTTTCGTAAATTGCAATAAAATAGATAGAAAGCGAAATGCTGAAAAAAAAATTATCGGCGTTTATCTTTTTAAAGAACTAGCGGCAAATTTTTTGAGTAGCAGATAAAAGTTGCATTCAACGATTAAAAGTACTTTAGCCCTTATATATGTGCATTTTGTATTTTGTGCTGTAAATTTGGCAAATTATCTTGTATATGTAAGTGATGATATAAATTTAAATTTTAGATGTTGCTCGGAACAGAGAACTATGTATCAACCGTTTCATTCTTTTCATTTTATTTTAAGTTGGGAGCTCTTCTTGTAGCTTCGAAACAAATGTTATTTTCTCGAGAGTCAGAATAAAAGTATGCGAAATATTACCCCCATCAACGTAGCAACGATAAATAATAGTACTAATCAAATATGTAACGAGTTAATTGGCTCGATATTCAGGAGCAAAGAGATCCATTTTGCATTTATATATGACGGGACTACTTTTTCTATCACGGCAATTTTCTCGGAAGAGTCTCTATTTAGAGGAAGTACCGAAAGGGACGATTCCTCTCTACAAAATCGGATTGACAACCGCTTTTTACTCGATATATTTCTCAGATCGCAATAAATTTTTATCTTATAATTTAATTTTACGTTAATTTTACATTTATTTTATAATTTAATTTTACGCATTTTATTATCTTCCTGCCTTTTTATTTGGCCATCCTATATGTACACATATTGAGGACAAGGATAATTGCTTACATATAAATTTATATTTTTTTTCGAAATGCCTTTGTGCTCGTATGATTAATAATACAATAATATCTTATTCATATTCTTTTCTTCCAGCTGATAAAAAATAGTTATAAATACAATGACGATTTATTCTAATATGATGGTACGCATCGTGTAAAAAGCAGTTAATATCTATGACGCGCAGTAGCATCTATATCGTCTTCGCGCGTTCTGCTTAATTTTCAACGACATATATCTCGATATTCCGAAAAACTCTCGAATTATCCGTTTTGTTTATTGAATCATTCATTGAAATGAAATTGATCGGGCTCATGTATTTGCTGTCGTTCTATAGTCATCTTAGTGCAGCCCCGATAAATGTGACCTCTGAGATAAGTATGCTCATTAGGAGAATAATATGGACCAATTGGAATCAATCCAACATCGAATTCAATCCTGATTCCATTCTCGACACGGTAACGAATATTTTCATTCATAGAAACGAGGATCAAAATCTTTAATGTTTTGATTGATTTCTTTAATGTTGTTGAAAGTGATAAAAAGTAATCTGCTGTTACTGGCCGCGTTCTCTTATTCAGAACAAAAATCGCATAGTTTCGCAAAATTATACTATATTATAGTCTTTAAAGAAACATAGAATAGTATTTTTATATATTTTTGTCGCTTTTGGAGAGTTGATTTAATATTTAATTATTAATACTGATCAATTAACATTAAATTTCTTTTACTTCTTTATTTTAAAATGTAAAATAACGTGAAATATGTATGTCTGCATGCTTATTCCTATGAAAATAAACATATTATGCATTTTTTGTTGCTCAAATTTATTTCAAGTTTAGATGAGTTTTTCCTTTTTCTTACACAGTCTTTTTTCAGCCGGAGATGATAAGAAAGGCGGATTATCCCGCAGAAGCTCACGTTGTAATGACAGAGGACGGCTATCTCTTGACGTTACATCGTATCCCAGGTGGTAACAATTCTTTACCCGTGCTGCTACAGCACGGTCTTTTAGTCAGCTCCGCTGACTGGGTTATTCTTGGCAAAGGCAAAGCATTGGGTATAATTCTTCAATCAATCTTCATGTGTACATATATAAGAGATGTCTCGAAATATTATTATTTATTATATTTTTATTAGAAGAGAAACTCTGATTTAAATGACAAATATATGAGAAAAAATTTCCTGATTTTTTACTTTTAATTGTAATATAATTTGTAATATAATTGTAATATAATTGTAATATAATTGTAATATAATTGTAATATAACGTATCTTATTTATTGAATATATTTTTTATTTTCTTATTTATTAAATATGTTTTTAAATATATTTAATAAATAAGAAAATAAAAAATAAACTCATATTATATGAATTATATGTTTGAGAATATTTATTTTACTTATAATAATGTGTACGTTTTACGAATTAATTCTTCGTTTTATTAAAAAATATTAATATATGAAAATATTGTGAAACTTATATAATTATATATCATGTAAGAAGATAGAAATTAATATTTCATTATTATTAAGATGCAAATTATACATAATAGATACAAGAATATGCATAAGTATCTCAAATCATATTTCTTTACATTCTAGCTTATCTATTGGCCGATCAAGGATACGACGTTTGGTTAGGTAATTATCGTGGTAATACTTACTCGAGGAAACATATTTCTCTATCGCCGTTGGAATTAAAATTCTGGGATTTCAGGTACTCGCATTTTTAAAATATCAAATAATTTTAAAATATTTTTAAAATATTAAATTATTTTAAAACATTTTTAAAATATTAAATTATTTTAAAATTTTAAAAATATGGTAAAGCAATATTGTAACAATAATCGGAATTAACTTAATGACTAATAGATAACAAATAGATGAACGTATTACATACAATATATGCTTACTTATATATTCTAATTACTAATTATATATGCTTAATTATATGCTCTTTTTTTAATTTTTTAATTTTAATGTTTATATCACATATATATACATCATTTTAAAAATTATTTTAAAAAGTAGTATATATCATACGCACAAAAATTATTTAAGCAATATCTATTTAGACATTCTCTATATGATATAAATATTTAGATAAATGACACACACACACACACACACACATACACATACACACACACACACACACACACACACACACACACACACACACACACACACACGCACACACACATATATTATATAATATATACATACATATTTGCATATTTTATGATAATATATTGATTATTTTCCATTATTGATAAATTTTCCATCAGCTTTCACGAAATGGGCATCTATGATTTACCTGCAATGATAACATTTATCACGAATATGACATCTCAATCATTGCACACGTACATTGGTCATTCGATGGGCACAACTGGTTTTTATATAATGGCATCGGAGCGTCCGGAAATCGCACAAATGGTACAAAAGATGATCAGCTTGTCGCCAGTGGCTTTTACAAACCATGTGGAAAGTAAGATAAAATATCTCGTTTCTTTATGGAGAGAATTTAAGGTAAAGTAATATATGTGATAAAGATTACAAAATTAATATATCTTTTTGCTTTACATTTTTCGTTTATGTTATATACAGGGTGGCCCATTTTAATCCATCCAGTCGAATATCTCGAAAACCAAGCCCGGGAGAGAAAAATGTTTCAGACAAAAGTTGTTTGGTTTCAAGGGCGCCATAAGACGGTACCATTGGTTTGATCTTGAAGAGTCATTTGAAGGTCACGTGAAGGTCACTTCAATTTTTTAAGTGGAACACCCTATATATTTTTGCACATTCTTGTAGCTTATCTCGAGAGCTTTCCAAAACACTATAATTAAGTACCTATTCGTTAAGTACTTTTTGAGTTATAAGGCTTGAAATAATTTCTTAATTTTACATAAACCGTAAAATATTTTGTAAAATATTCATTTTTCGATTATCTTACCTTAATACTTTTATGTACAAAATAATGAGAGGAATCAATTGGTGTAAAAAAAACACATAGTTGTTTTTAAGAAAAAATATGGAATTGTTAATTGCAAATTACATATTTTTTCTTCAAAACAACTATGTGTTTTCTTTACACCAATTGATTCCTCTCATTATTTTGTACGTAAAAGTATTAAGGTAGGATAATCGAAAAATGAATATTTTACAAGATATTTTACGGTTTATGTAAAATTAAGAAATTATTTCAAGCCTCATAACTCAAAGAGTACTTAACGAAAAGGTACTTAATTATAGTGTTTTGGAAAGCTTTCGAGATAAGCTACAAGAATATGCAATGACAAATAGTAGGTTCCATTTAAGAAATTGAAGGTGACCTTCATGTGACCTTCAAATAACTCTTCAAGGTCAAACCAATGGTACCGTCTTATGGCCCCCTCGAAACCAAACAACTTTTGTCTGAAACATTTTTCTCTCCCGGGCTTGGTTTTCGAAATATTCGACTGGATGTATTAAAATGGGCCACCCTGTATATGTTATATATATGCTATATATATTTAATTTTCAATTTCAATTTTAATTAAATGTTCTTCGAGAAATAAAATTAAAATTGAAGCAACTCTCTCGTAACTTCTAAATAAATTATCTCATTAAAAAAATGTTTCACAAATACTGCTAAAATTATAACAATAAAAGAATTTCCAGCAAATTACGTTACAAATTAAAGATATTCAATTGCAGATAATAATACGATATTTCTTTCACGACGAATTCCTGCCGCAGAGCGATATTTTGAAATTTCTTACGAAGTACCTTTGCGAGCAGAATCTCGAAAAGAATGTCTGCGTTGACATAATATTTATGATCTGCGGCTACGATCGCGAGCAATTTAATTATGTGAGTAATGATTTGCGGTCGAAATAAGTCTCCGATCGAATTTTCGATCATCACACTTCCGTCATTTCATGATCGCATGATTATGTTTCAGTTTGAATTAAGTATACAGGGTGTAACAAAAAGATCGAGACATTGGATTGTCTCGAAAAATATGAGTTGTACAAAGAAATGTTTCAGATAAAAGTTGTTTCAAGGAAAAAAGATGTAATTTGCAATTAACAATTGCATACTTTTTTCTTAAAACTAATTATGTTTTTTTCTTCACACCAATTGATTCCTCACATTATTTTGTGCATAAAAGTATTAAGGTAAGATAATCGAAAAATGAATATTTTATTAGATATTTTATGGTTTATGTGAAATTAAGAGATTATTTCAAGCCTCATAACTCGAAAAGTACTCGATGAAAAAATACTTTATTATAGTGTTTTGGAAAGCTCTCGAGATAAGCTATAAGAATAAGCAATAAAAAATAGGGGATTCCGCTTAAAAAATTAAAGGTGACCTTCATGTGATCTTCAAATGACTGTCCAAGGTCAAATTGATAAGATCAGTAAATAGATAATTTTAAGCCCTACAACTTTTATCTGAAGCTTTTTTTTGCACCTCATATTTTTCGAGATCCGGTGTTCCGATTTTTTTGTTACACCCTATATATCGATTTTTATTCACTGTTAGACTCTACTGCCTGTTATCCTGAATCACGACCCGGCCGGCACCTCAAGTAAGACACTTATGCATTACGTCCAGATATACCAATCGGGCAAGTTTCGCCAATACGATCATGGTCGCGAAAAAAATCAATTGATATACAATTCGGCTGAGCCTCCGGACTACAATCTGACGAGTATCACGGTACCTATCGCGTTATTGTATGGTCGTGGCGACCTGCTAATTAATATCGTGGTAAGTAATTAAAGAATAGACATTCTCAGATAAAATACGTAGCAGAGATTCATTCGTGTTAATTGTGTACAAGTCAAGCTTTAATGTATAAAATGGAGAAGAATTAATAAATATAAATAGTTTAAATATACAGAATTATAATATTAAATATTAAATATAGAACTAATTTAAAATCGCATGCAATAATTCACGAAAGAATTTTTTCAAGGACGTGAAGAGGCTCTATCGCGCGTTGCCCAATGTGGTGGATATGTACGAAGTGCCGTGGCCCAAATTCAATCACGTGGATTTTATGTGGGCCAAGGATGCGCCTAAACTCGTGTACGAGAGGGTACTTAAGCTTGTGAAGAAAAAAGAATTCAACAATGTTATATCGAGGGAATAAAATATTGCAAAAGACAATTAAAATAAATGAGGAATGTTTCGCGCTAAATCTTTGTTAATGTTGATGCGATTGATGGCAGTTGGAATCGTCAGTTCATGATAGAACGTAAATATTATATAATATTTTAATATTATTTAATATTTTATATAATATATTATATAATATTTTAATATTATTTAATATTTTATATAATATATTATATAATATTTAATATTTTATTTAATATATTACATAATATTTTTTAATAATATTTACGATTAATATAAAGACGAGTTATAATACGTATGTTTTTAAGTAACTGTTGTTACGATGAATAATTGTTGCGATGATTAATTGTTGCGATGAATCGTAAAGATGTCAAGATGTGAAGGAAAAAAGTATAATCGATATCCTCCAGTTAGAAACTATCGGTATTTGAAAATCTAATAAAGAGTATAAATTATTTTATATTTGATATCCATATTATATTATTTCTGAATAAATTAAATTTAAAAATTTTATTTATCGATTTGTAATATTTGTAGAAAAAATTATAAATGAGTGTAATTTTTCTTCTTTAATAATATCCAGATTTTGATATGACACAACAATATTGTACTATGATTTTTGATTATTATATTATGCTGATGCGTTATCTATAATTCTTGGATAATTGATAATTGATAATACATTGTTTTACTTTTATATTATAATTTAAAGAGAAAAAGATAATTTAATAAAATTTAATATACAATTTCTTTTCAAAATTCAAAACCAATGTTAAGAATTCTTTATGTTAAAAATATGCAAAATAATTCAAAACTGTAAGCTGTTAATAAATAATTAAAAAATAGCATATTGAAGTTTTTTATCAGGCATATATGGGATCTTTATTGATAGAAAAGTTACGTTGTAATTTATACAAGATTTGTATCAAAATGTTATGGAAAGCAACATAAATTGCATTACAAATATAACAACGTCTTGTTAATATTTATTCTTTGATCTTGGCAGAAATCTTCTAAACGTCAACTGACGACCCTGATGCAGCTAATCAGTATTTTTTCTTAAATATGTTTCTTCGTTTTGACGTTATGCGGCGACATCAAATTTAACTAACTTGTATTCAGTTTTTCGTCATTTAAAATGTTATGTATAAAGGACTAGTATTAACATGAGGTCCAAAGTATATTTCTTCTTTTTAGTCGGTTGAATTTCTGATAAACTGACTTATTCTCTAAATTTCTTAGAGTGAAGCTTGCACTTGAAAAATTGAGTGACTGGTCAAATCACTCTAGTTAGAGTGATATTTCACTCCTATGACTATATATATATATATATAATATGAGAGCGAAAAGATGTTAAGTGATAGAATTGATAGTTAAATGATGTATATAATTCTTAAACCTATTTATGCGATTTATTACACGTATGTTTATCGATTCATCTATATATTTTTTCGATAGTAGTTACATGAAATCGCTGAAGAGAAAATTGTTCAAATATATAAACCATGTATAAATATATATAATTTTATCTAAAATATATACTTCTCTGTTTTTTCAATACGTTTCCAGCTTCTGCGAAAATCGATCGTTATTATTCTTTATCAGCATCCTTTACAAATATTTATATCCTTCACGAGAGAATCGTCTCACATTTTGCGACTGTGATGAAGAGAAAGAGAATTCCCAATATTTTTAACACACATAACGAAGATCAGGAAAATATTTATGTAATAGAAATAAAAGAAATCATCCTGCGTCATATTGCATCTAAAATCGTGAATTAAATAAAACTTATGTATAAAACTACGTAAAATTATCTCGTACATCAGAAATTATCCGTAGATATCCTTAAGAAAAAATATTGATTAGTAATTGACGTTAAATAAGTAACTTGTGATGTTCTATCAGTTATTGATTACGAGAGTCAATTATTGGAAATCAACGATCAGTTTCTTCATTACTCTGCAAAATTTGTTAAACACTAAATGTTACTCATCTATAACCCGAAGACGTCATCAATCACTTTTTTAACCAGTTTTTCAGAATTAATGTAGAAACATTCATCATTAAAACTAAGCGTCAACTGACGAGCATGATGCAGCTAATCAATATTTTTTCTTAAATATGTTTCTTCGCTTTGATGTTATGCGGCGACACCAAACTTAATTAACTTGCATTCAATTTTTCGTCATAAAATGTGTATAAAAGACTAGTAGGGGAGACTGCGGACAAAAGTAACATTTTTTGTATTATAGATCACTAATTAATTATCGTTAGAGATATAACAAAAAAGATTATATGTTAAAAAACCCCATTTATTGTTCTATTATTATACCTATTTTCAATCTCAAATGATAAATATTTAAAGAGCTATTATAGCTTTTCGCAAGTACGTTGATTGTTACTTTTGTCCTGGGGGCCTGGGACGAAAGTAACATAGTTTGGGGATAAAAGTAACAGTTCTTATTTTCGGGAAAATAAAATTAATATGACTTTTTTCAATTTAAGGCAACTTTTATTATAATCTTTTATTAAGCAAGATAACTTTTATTATAAATTAGTATTATATTATATTAAAATAAAAAATAAAATAAATATTTATTTTTATCACCTTTAAAAAACTTAAAAGAAATAATCTTCGTTAAGCAAAATAATTATAAGTAATATCATAAAATAATTATACTTAATATTACACCAGTTTTGTACTTTTTTAAGTCTAAATAATAGTTTAATTCTAAATAATAATGTAAAAATTGTATGATAACTACTTATACAAAACAGATTGGTACCTATTCCGAATCACAATTATGGCATACATAATAAGAATCGCCTTTGACACAGTTATTATGAGACCAGCTCTTATACTTTAAGCATTGAAACATGTTACTTTCGTCCACAGAGTGTCGTGTTACTTTTGTCCTCAAACACATTTTTTAGAACAAAAGCATTATAACCTAAATATGATGCAAGACTTAGCCAAATCAACTATAAAAACTTATGAATACATTTTAGAAGAATACACCGGCAAATAATTACGTCAATATATACACTTTAATTAGGCATAGATACAAAAAAACTAAAACAAGAAATACTTGGGTGAATAATGCAAATACCCTAATTTCACTCCTGCATGTGCAACCGGCGTGATCGTTCTACAACAATTAGCTGAAAAGAAGAATCGGGGCGTACGCGTTTGACTATACATATAGCACAAATTATTCAACATATTGTGTAGTTTAGTAGGAGGCTTGTTGCTTTCATGACGCTGTTACTTTTGTCCCCGGTCTCCCCTACTAACATAAGGTCCAAAGTATATTTCTTCTTTTTAGTCGGTTTAATTTCTGATAAACTGATTTAAGTTAAGATCCTTTATTTAATAATCTGGATCCTTTAAAATTCAGAATATTAAACAGATTATTTGAAATTACAAGAAGATAAAACAGTCAAAACTGATAAAAAAAGGCACCGAGATCCAAATTCTGTTGATCAATATATTGATTCTGCTGTCATCAGTTACAATGATCAGTTATTCAGTTAGTGCGCAGTTTTGTTATCAGATTTGACTGTTTTATTTTCTTAAGAGCGGAGCTATCGTAAGGAAAATTTACAATGATAAAGAAAATATAAAACGTTGCAAGATGTTTAAAAAATATTAGTCTTCCGTAAGACTCTCTGTCAAGGAAAAAAAATATAATTGATATCCTCTAGTTAGAAAGTCGATATTTGCTGATACGCTCTATATATATCTATAATTCTTGGATAATTGATATAAACATTTATACATTGTTTTACTTTTATATTATAATTTAAAAAAAAACAATTTAATAAAATTAAATATACAATTTCTTTTCAAAATTCAAAACCTATGTTAAAAATGTTAACAAACTGTTAATATTTATTTATTATTTTTCTTTGATCTTAGCAGAAATCTTCGAAAATTGCAATAAAACAGATAGAAAGCGAGATAAAAACTAGCGGCAAATTTTCCAAACAGCAGGTAAAAATTAAATTTAAGGATTAAAAGTACTTTAGCTGTTATATATACACTACCGCTCAAAAGTATTTGCCCACCTAAGATACTTGTGCTCTAATGGCTAGGAATAAATAAAACAATGTAATAATCTTATGAAAAGTATTCATATATAATAAACTAAAATTGCAAGAACAAATTGTACACTTAACTTAACTTATACATTTAACAAAACACTTATACATTAAACTTTTGATTCATCTATATGCCCGCCTTTATTTTTGATTACGGCTTCACAAAGTCTTGGCAATCTTCTTATTAATTTTTCTAGCGTTTCTCTGGATATTTGCTGCCACTCTTCTTGTAGAATTCTCCACAAGTCCTCTCGGGATGTAGGACAAGATTTTCGCACCTGTCTATCCAGTTCATCCCACAATAACTCGATCGGATTAAGATCAGGTGATTGCGGGGGCCATTCCATAACTTTTAAAACGTGTTGCCTTTTCAAATGTTCTAAAAATGTTTTACACAGTTTTGATGTGTGTTTGGGGTCATTATCATGTTGAAAAATAAAGTTTGTTCCAATTAACCGAGTGCCAGAAGGAACAACATTTTCTTCTATGATCTTTTTGTATCCTTCTTTTCGGAGAATTCCCTCTATTTTAATCAAGTCACCCACTGCAGATCCACTAAAACATCCCCATACCATGACAGAACCTCCACCGTGTTTGACAGAAGCCACTGTGCAGCCGTCAGCTACCCTCTCATTAGAATATCGGCGAACGAAGACACGTCTCTTAGTCCCAAAAATTTCAAATTTGGATTCATCACTCCAAAGAACCTTGTTCCAGTCTTCAATTGTCCAATCTTTGTGTTGTTGAGCCCAATTAAGTCTTTTCTTCTTATTTGCAGTCTTCAATAGCGGTTTTGATACGGCTAAACATCCTTTAAGGCCTGCATCTAAAAGTCGTCTTTTTACAGTGGATAAACTAATAGGTTTATTGCGGCTCTCATTGATTTGTGCTGTTATTTCAGGAGCGGTAAAGTCGTCTTTTTACAGTGGATAAACTAATAGGTTTATTGCGGCTCTCATTGATTTGTGCTGTTATTTCAGGAGCGGTAAGGCGTCTATTACGTTTGCTTTTTATTATAATATTTAAATCATCCCTTGAATTCGTTATTCTTGGTCTGCCTTGGCGAGGATTATTGGTAACTTTGCCTTGAGTAGTGAATTTCTTCACATTGTAGTCAACAGTTCGCCTTGATATCTTCAAATCTTTTGCGATTTGACGATTGCTTTTTCCAGCCATATGAAGCCCGATAATAATACCTCTCGTCTCTACCGATAATTCCTTTGTTTTGCCCATTTTGATAAATTGAGGGAAAAAAAGTCTTTATAAAAAGAGAGTATTTTAGACAGTTATGATTTTTAGTCAAGTGAGCAGATAACTAAAGCAAAGTTGTATTATACGTCTTACTTCTGTATGCCAAGCTACCAAATAAAAGAAGATCGAAATAATCAAGTGCCTGTCGCGGGTAAAACATAAGTACATTAATTCCAAGAAATGAATCATAGGCGCTATCTTTAGTTTCGTGGTTAATTATCGGTAAATATCAAATCTTATTCAACATAATAGCTATCGATAAGGATGTTATATATGTACATAAACAATAAATATTGATAAAGTCACAATAGAGACTTTTGTTTTAAAATTTTCGATAAAATTTACAGTGGGCAAATACTTTTGAGCGGTAGTGTATGTATGCGCTTTTTATTTTATGCTGTAAGTCTGACAATTTATCTTCTATATATGTATGTATTCATATTTTTATTTTTCTGAATGTTGAGCGTATGATTAAAAGTGCATAATATTTTTTCTTTCCATATGATAAAAAATAGTTATAAATGCAATGATGATTCGTTTTAATATGATGATAAGCATTAGTTAAGCGCAGTAGTATTCGCGGACC
The DNA here is from genome assembly GCF_025532165.1 of Camponotus vicinus. Classification (NCBI taxonomy): domain Eukaryota; kingdom Metazoa; phylum Arthropoda; class Insecta; order Hymenoptera; family Formicidae; genus Camponotus; species Camponotus vicinus. The sequence continues at coordinate 6,957,362 of NW_028141950.1, forward strand.
GAGCGCGTATTCTGCTCTATTTTCAATAACATATATCTCACCTGAAAAACTCTCGAATTGTCCGTTTTCTTTTACAGTTTGTTGAATCATTCGTGGGTGAGATGAAATTTATCATGTATTTGCTGTCGTTTATGGTCGTTTGTGGTCGTTTTAGTGCGGCCCTAGCAAATGTGATCCCTCAGTTAAGCATTCTCTTGAAGAGAATAATATGGACTATTTGGTCGAAGACCGAATTCAATTCTGACGTCATTGTTAACACGGTATATAAAAGTTTTCATTTATAGAAACGAGGATTAAAATCTTTAATATTTCGATAAACTTTTTCAATGGTGTTGAAAATAATCTTATGCCGCTATTAATTCCTTTATTTAAAAGAAAAATAGTAATTCCGCAAAATTATATACAATTTTTAAAGATATATGAAATAGATATTTCTACATATTTTTGTAGCTCTTTAAGAATAGATTTAATACTTATAAATACTAATTAATACTACTTAATTAACATTAAAGATTTTTTTCTTATTTGAAATAACATATAATAATATGTTTAAATATTATTTTTTAAATAATATTTTTAAAATAATATTTTTTAAATAATATGTTTAAATAGTATTTTTTTAAATATTTATTTTAATTTCAAATTGATTTAAATTTAATTAAAAATTAATTTAAAAGATGAATATAAAAGAAATTAATTGTTTTAAAATATGCTTTGAAAACATTTTTATCGAGTCTCATATTTTATTGCGCGAAAGGATAATTGCTACAAATTTCTGTACAATCACACTTAATTAAAAATGATGCTGATTTGATTTTGATTTATATCTCATGATTATTTTTATTATAACGATTTTACACATTAATTATTCATATTTTTTAGATATTAAAGTATTATATTTATATTATTTGTATTATAGAATTGCCCTATTTATTTGAAAGTAAATATAATATGCACTTCTTGTTGCTCAAATTTATTTCAAGTTTAGGCCAACTTTCCTTTTTCTTACGCAGTTTTTTTTCTTTCAGCCGGAGATGATAAGAGAAGCTGAGTATCCCGTGGAAGCTCACGTTATAACGACGGAGGATGGCTATCTCTTGACGTTACATCGTATCCCAGGTGGCAACGATTCTTTACCCGTGTTGCTGCTGCACGGTCTTACAACCAGCTCCTCAAAATGGCTTATTCCTGGCAAAGGCAAAGCATTCCGTACGATCATTAATCAATTTTTAAACGCATACATGTATCGCAAAACTGCTATAACATTGTCAATTTTATTTCTATCGTGGAAATGCCACAAAATTTAGAAATTAATATTATATATATAATATGATACTACAACATCTTTTTTTATTTATAGCTTATCTCTTAGCAGATCAGGGATACGATGTTTGGTTGGGAAATTTTCGTGGTACTACCTACTCGAAGGCACATATCTCAATATCTCCGTCGAATCCGACATTTTGGGATTTCAGGTACCAACATAAAATAAGAATAATAATATGTTATAAAAATAAGATAATAATAATTGTTACAATATCATTATAATTTTAATTTGATGTGATACACAAGAACTTTTATATATATTTATTTACACTTTTAAAAATGCATCGTCTTCAAGATATCTCACATTTAATTGTGCCAATATAATGCATTTATTATTATTTTTCTTGATTTTTTATGTAAATAACTTTTTGTGCAAAATTTTAGTTTCTGCTTATATTACGTGCGTAACACTTCATATATTATATACATATGTACACAATATATTTATTTTCTCTGTGTGTGTGTATGTAAATATTTATATATTTTTTATATTTTTTATTTTATTGATTTATTTTATTGATTTTATTGATTTATAGATTAAATTTTTCATTAGCTTTGACGAAATAGGCATCTATGATGTATCCGCAATGATTACATTTATCACGAACATGAGATCGCAACCATTGCACACATGTGTTGGCCATTCTATGGGCACAACGTGTTTTTACATAATGGCATCAGAGCGTCCAGAAATCGCTCGAATGGTGAAATTGATGATCAACTTCGGGCCGGTGGTCTTTCTAAATCATATGCAAAGTCCGATACGATTCTTGGTTCCCATCGGGAGAATGATTAAAGTAAAATAATATAATAGTGATGTTAAAAGTCATATATATAAATTTTATTATCGTGTAATGACTAAACAAATTGAAAAACGATATAAAAAATATTGTACATTTTGTATTTTTTTTTGTTATAGATAAAATTTTTAAACTGTTATCTAAAGAAACAAAAATAATGTTAACGGCGTTAGAAATAAATGTTATGGTATGTAAATAATGTAAGCTCTATAAGTAGTTACGTTAGTAGTAACGAAATCGATATTTTTGATAGCTACTTAAATCTAATAATCGATTCATATTAATACTTGTACTACACGATCATATGCTCATTGTTTACCACTTATGTTTTTTATATATTATTGACTTAATGTGTTATTTTTCAATTTTTATTTTATTAATAGAACGAAAGAAATTTCTTGTAAAATAGAAAAAGAATATTTGTCTCACAGTGAAATATAAATGAGAAATACAATGGATTCCGTTTTACAAATTTCCGAAGAAATTAATTCTAAACATTCAAAAACTTACTTCTCTTTTTATGCTTCACATCCTGTTTGTTTTTGCCGTACATATTGAATTTATGGTTCCAAATTTTAACAAGATATTCTTTGACGAGTTAAAATTAAAATTGGAGCAATTCTCGAAGCTTTTATAAATTAATGTAATATGTTGAAAAAACTAGATAAAAATTTCCTAATTTATTCTTAAAGTTATATCGTTAAAACTTTAATAAAGAAAAATTAAAAGTAAATTACATCACGATTAAGAGATTTTCAATTGCAGATATTGCGATTGTTTTTCCACGGTGAATTTCTCCAGAGCGATTTTGTGAGATTTTTTTTGAAAAATATCTGCGACCAAAACATCGCCGGAAAGATCTGCTACAGTATAATGTCTATGTTATGGGGTGATAATCGGGAACAATTTAATTACGTGAGTACATAATTTCGCGAATATCGCGATCGAAGTATAATTCCATCCAAGCTTCGATTATCATATTTTAAATTGCTCGACTATAGATTGTTGTAGATTTAACTTAACATATATCTTTGTATATATCTTTATTATTCTCTATTTATTCTTAGACCTTGCAACGCATCATCTTAAGTGACTTCCTGGACGGCTCCTCGGTTAAGGCAATAGAACACTATCTTCAAGAAATCCATTCGGGCAAGTTTCGCAAATATGATTACGGTCGCGCGAGAAATCTGTTGATATATAATTCGGCTGAACCTCCGGACTACGATCTGGCAAATATCACGGTACCTATCGCATTATTCTACGGCTCTGGCGATTTGCTAGTTAATATCGTCGTAAGTAATACGTAACAGAGATTTATAGAGTTAATTGTGAAGCTGACAAAATCAATAATTGACAAAAGTATTTCTTCAAGGATGTGAAAAGATTGTACCGCATACTTCCCAATGTAGTGGATATGTACGAAGTGCCGTGTCCCAAATTCAATCATCTGGATTTTATATGGGCTAAGGATGCGCCCAAACTCGTGTATGAGAGAGCATTCAAGCTTATGAAGAATAAAAATTTAAGCACTGTTATATCGATGTGATAATATTACAAAAGACAGTTTAAATAAATGATAAATATTTCACACTAAATCCTTATTATTGATGAGAATCAGAATCGTTCAGAGTTCGCTGAAAATTATAATATTTCAATATTTTAATTATTATTTATGATTAATGTGAAGACGAATTAGTACAATACGCTTGTTTACTTGCGATAAAGAAAAAGAGAATTCCGATCTTTTTCACACCTATACTGAAAATCAAGAAACTACTTATGTGTAATGGAAATAAAAAAAAGGTCATCCATTACATCGTATCTAAAGTCACCGAATTAGATAGAAATTATGTATAGAATTACAATCATAGAATTGTTCGTACATCAGAAATTATCCGTGCACAAAATTGTTGTAACGACAACATCTAATGATAAGAAAACAAATAAAATGTTACAAGACGTTTAAAAGATCAAGCAACGCGGTAGCGTCGCGACGCCAAGTACATAAAAAACAGATCTGAGCATTGAGTTGAGAGTCACTGTTCTCGACGCGGCGCTACCAAGTAGCTTATCCGGAATTTCACGTCAAGTAAACTTTCGATTAAGATATTTAATAAACTAAAGCCGTAATTAAAAATCTAACGGCATTTTTCTGATATAATGTGAATACAAGCTTTCGATTGTGACCAGTTTGAATAAAATCGGTGCAGTCAATCCCGAGAAATGATAATCGCATGTCAGAATTGTGACATTTTTCATTTTCCGTCATAATAAGATTCAGACTCATGAACGTATCTTCGTACGCACACATTCAAAGCGATTTTGTCCCTCAAGCTGCGTTCATACCGCGCGTATATGATTATTCGCTTTGGTGTGCAAAAATGCTTTAAGAAACAAAACCATTTATGTACATGTGTGTGCATACGTGTGATATGTGTATATGTGTGTGTATATGTGTGTGTATACGTATGAGAGATTAATTTATCGCATAACAATTTTCAAAAACCTTTTGGGAGTAAAATCTAATCTATCTCGAAAACGGTATCACAAAAATATAAAAACTGTGCCGTTAGATAAGACTTCTAAGGAGACTAATTTATCGTATTATAACAATATTCAAAAACCAACCCTTGGGAGTGAACTCTAATATCTAGAAAATGAAACCTTGTAAAAATACGCGACTTACCCTTAGTAAAGATTTTTAAAAATGCGTATATACTTTTTGCAGAAATAATATAAATAATTATATTCCACAAAATGATAACTGTCTATTCTCTTTATTAAGATTAATATATAATATGTCAAAATATATTATGTCTAAACAGAAATGAGAAAAATTTCACAATATTTACTTTTTGATTGATGAATATTACAAAATTCACAGTCCACTTGGTTGTCGTTAAGTGTCACAAATCTGTGTTTTTATATAATACTAATAAATGTACTTGGCGTCGCGACGCTGCTGCGTCTCTTGACAATAACTTTTAATATGTCACTTCCTTGATACATTATTACACACTACTTCTCTTCCTTGTTCTACACTATTCCGCACTATACTCTAATAAATTAATCTCTCACACGTACGTACACACATACATATACATATCACACGTATGCACGCATATGATTTTGTCTCTTAAAGCATTGTACATATCGACACAATAATCGTATACGCACGCTGTGAACGCCGCTTGAGGGACAAACTCGCTTTGCGTGTGTGCGTGCGAACATATGTACGTGAGTCTGAACCTGGAGAAAAACGAAAAATGTCACAATTCTGATATTCGATCATTTCTCAGGATTGACTGCACCGATTTTATTCAAACTGGTCGCAATCGAAAGTTTATATTCACATTATATAATAAAAGTGTCGTTAGATTTTTAATTACGGCTTTAGTTTCTGAAATATTTTAATCGAAAGTTTATTTGACGTAAAATTCCCGATAAGCTACTTGGTAGCGCCGTGTCGAGAATAGTTTCAATGCTCGGATCCAATTTTTTATCAGTTTTTTATGTACTTGGCGTCGCGACGCTACCGCGTCGCTTGATTACTTTGATTTTTCTTTTTTTTTTTTTTAATGAAAATGGATCGATTTGAAGGAAATACGTCAAAGAATGGATAGAAAATCTTGAAATGTAAAAAAAAATCGCCTTATCGATTTTATCATCTCACTCTAGCTTTTAATCCGTATAAGATTAAATTATCCTTCGCTGAGAAAGAATCTGTCACCCTTTACCGCCATAATTCTTTTTGATCGACCGTTTATCATTTCTTCTCGATAGACGAGTATATTGTACAAAATAATTAATGCGTAACGCTCATAATATGCATTAAATAGCACTGTGAACCTCGCGACTAATACACTAAATAAAATATTACGGGGCATTTATAAAAGCACGACATAAATAAATGCTTAAGCGTTATGTACAGTGATTAAGTAAAAATCGCTAAACTTGATTAGCGCGCCCGTGTTCGTGAAATGTAACAAGAATTTTGCATCTTCAATAAGGGATATTATTATTTATAAATCAATGAGTGTCGCATTTATTAAGCATGACAAACGGAAAAGAAATTTCTCTAATCACATTATCATACGTAGGGGAGACCAGGGACAAAAGTAACAGCGTCATGAAAGTAACAAGCCTCCTACTAAACTACACAATATGTTGAATAATTTGTACTATACATATACAGGGTGGACCATTTTAACCTTTAATGGAGAATAACTCGACCGGTAAGCGAAATAATAAAAAAAGTTTTATACAAAAGTTGTTGGGCAAGTAGGGGGGACATAAGATGGTGTCATTGGTTTGATCTTGGATGGCATCGTTAAGGTCAGGTCAAGGACACCTTTAATTTCTTAAATGGAACCACCTATTTTTTATTGCATATTCTTGTAGCTTATCTCGAGAGCTTTCCAAAACACTATAATTAAGTACCTTTTCGTTAAGTACTTTTTGACTTATGAGGCTTGAAATAATTTCTTAATTTTACATAAACCGTAAAATATCTTGTAAAATATTCATTTTTCGATTATCTTACCTTAATACTTTTACGTACAAAATAATGAGAGGAATCAATTGGTGTAAAGAAAACACATAGTTGTTTCGAAGAAAAAATATGTAATTTGCAATTAACAATTCCATATTTTTTCTTTGAAACAACTTTCCATTTAAGTTCCATTTAAGAAATTAAAGGTGTCCTTGACCTGACCTTAACGATGCCATCCAAGGTCAAACCTATCACACCATCTTATATCCCCCTCCTTGCCCAACAACTTTTGTATAAAACTTTTATTATTATTTCGCTTACCGGTCGAGTTATTCTCCATTAAATGTTAAAATGGTCCACCCTGTATATACAGGGTGTTCTAAAAAGGTATGTTAAAAATTTAAGGATTTAATTTATTCCTCACACCTGAAGGATGAAAAAATGTTATATGGACATACGTGAGGAAATGCTTATTTCAGGAGTTATGTTGAAAATACTGTTAGCTGTATTACTTACACTAGGAAAAATTTAAGGTTAATTATTGCAGACGACAATCGTTTAATTAGGCTTATTTACATTTCGGTTTAACGTGACCTTGAGTATGTTATAATAAATGTTGAAAATGTTCACCATTTTCCTGTATACAAGCAGTGACACGTCGACGCATCGATTCACGGACACGTTCAAAAATGCCTGGCGTACAGCGGATTGTCTCGCAACCTGCAGTGATACGGTCACGAAGATCTTGAATATCATGCACTGGTGGCATTTTTGCCACATGGAAGCTTGCCCCGGCCCTATCTTAGGGTCCATCCGCCACTGCTATTTGGTACAGTGGGGATTTTAGTATATACTAGAGGGATCTTGGGGGATGTGGTCACTCTACGGCTAAAAGTATTTTTGTACACCAAAGCGATAATCGTATATGATGCGCGGTGTGAACATCGCTTGAGGGACAAAATCGCTTTGAATGTGTGCGTGCAAAGATACGTACGTGAGTCTGAATCTGAATTTTATTATGACGGAAATTGAAAAATGTCACAATTCTGACTTGCGAATATCATTTCTCGGGATTGACTGCACCGATTTTATTCAAACTGGTCACAATAGAAAGCTTGTATTCACATTATATCAGAAAAATGCCGTTAGATATTTTATTACGGCTTTCGTTTCTGAAATATTTTAATCGAAAGTTTATTTGACGTAAAATTCCGGATAAACTACTTGGTAGCGCCGCGTCGAGGACAGTGACTCTCAATGCTCGGATCCAGTTCTTTTTCAGTTTTTTTATGTACTTGGCGTCGCGACGCTACCGCGTCGCTTGATAATGTGATGGAAATATTTGTAAATTTATATTACAAATATATAAACATTTACATATACAACAATTATATATATAATATATATAATATATAATATATAATATATAATATATAATATATTTAATATATATATATATATTATACATATATAAAATATATTATATATATGCATGCAAATATAAATCAATAAAAATATATATATGACATTATCTCATTACAATATATTGAACACAATGCAAAAGATTGCATTTTTTATTATATTATGCAATAATAATATCCGTAATGGCGGAACTAAAAATGTCGATATTAATTATCGATATTATCAACATTTTTAGTTACATTTAAATGGGGGCGCTAATCCGTCGGAGTTTGCCCGTCGCTTTAGGATCCCCTTAAGCGCAGTAGTATTCATATTGCGTTCGCGGACCGAGCGCGTATTCTGCTTTATTTTCAATAACCTACATCTCACCTGAAAAACTCTCGAATTGTCCGTTTTCTTTTACAGTTTGTTGAATCATTCGTGGGTGAGATGAAATTTATCATGTATTTGCTGTCGTTTATGGTCGTTTGTGGTCGTTTTAGTGCGGCCCTAGCAAATGTGATCCCTCAGTTAAGCATTCTCTTGAAGAGAATAATATGGACTATTTGGTCAAAGACCGAATTCAATTCTGACGTCATTGTTAACACGGTAAATAAAAGTTTTCATTTATAGAAACGAGGATTAAAATCTTTAATATTTCGATTAACTTTTTCAATGGTGTTGAAAGTGATAACCAGAGAGAAGAAGAGAGGTGTCATGGCCCGCTTTTAGGTGATCCCTGAAAGCGATAGCCCTCTGTGGACCTTAAAAACGTGCACCTAAACTATAGCACATAGCACGGAATAGAACCAGAAATTGTGCACCTTATATGTTACCCTCATTCGTGCACCTTGGCTTCGTAGTTTAGGTGCACGTTTTTAAGGTCCACAGAGGGCTATCGCTTTCAGGGATCACCTAAAAGCGGGCCATGACACCTCTCTTCTTCTCTCTGGTTATCATTTTCAGAGAGAGAGAGAGAGAGAGAGAGAGAGAGAGAGAGAGAGAGAGGATATCGAATTCGTCATTTCTCATTTATATTAAAATTTATTTGATATACGTAAAGAAAACATATGATTCTTCTTAAGAAAAAATATATCGCTGCTCATTGCAAATTCATATATAAGAAAAAAAATATATATATATTCATATTTTTTTTTCTTATATATGAATTTGCAATGAGTAGCGACATATTTTTTTTTAAGAACAATCATATGTTTTCTGTACATTAACTGATTCCTCTTATTATTATATGCATAAAATTATTAAACTAAAATAATCGAAAAATGAACATTTTATCAGATATTTTATAATTTATATAAAATTATGTCAATCAACTTAAAGAATCGAATATCTCGTTAACTATTCAATTTTTGACTATCCGATCTTTATAACTTTTTACATGGAATATTGCGAGGAATCGATTTATATTAAAAAATAAGGATGGTTCCATTAAAAAATATGAAGATAATCTTGAAATTTCTGAAACGCTTCTACTTACGAAAACAATATTACTAGCATATCATGGTCCTTTTAATCGTACAATTTTCGTAATTACAATTCTTTCATATCTGTAAAAATAGCGTAGATATTTCAAGTGAGCAAAGTTATATGTATGTGTGTGTGTGTGTGTGTGTGTGTAGCGTACGGGAGTTATGTGAGCAAGCGAGAAGGTAATAAGAGAGAGCGAAATGGCAATAAGAGCGAAATAGCAATAGCACGAGCAACGAAGACTCGAAAATCGAGTCTTTCTTGCAGCCTGGCATACTATTTCTCTCTCGCTCGCTCCTACTACTATCTCGCTCGCTCCTATTACTATCTCACTCGCTTCTGTTATTGTTTCACTCGCTCTTACGTACTCATATACTGTCATGCTCATCTCGTTATCAAATCTGCCGCTGGCAAGCGGCCGATGACAAATTGTGACAAATAAATAAGTTAATTATTTTAAGATATATTTATAAAGGTATGCGAGTAATTTTAATGGAATAATGAGAATTTTGAGATTAAAATAATATCAAACACGATATAAATCGCATAAATTTAGTTAAATATAATTATAAAATTTTTATTACCCGACTAATTAAAAATTACCCGATTTACGTCGTGTTTGATATCATTTTAATCGTAAAAATCTCAATAATTCGTTAAAATTACTTTTATATCGATAAAATAAAAAATAAGTTTCAGTTTTTACTTTATAATCTCGTAAATTGCGAATGGATAGAGGAAGTGAAGAAGCCGATTGTGAGAGACTTCGGAATTCTTTGATGATAGGTCATCTCGCTCGCTTTCGACTCGTGGTTTCGCTGTCGCTCTCGCACTTGACAGGTCGTAAAGATAAGCGGACTCGGCTTCCTCGCGAATATAAACATCTTATAAAATAAAAACTGAAACTCCTATTTTTTTATTTTATCCATTTGAAAGTAATTTTAATGAATTATTGAGATTTTTGCGATTAAAATGATATCAAACACGACGTAAATCGGATAATTTTTAATTGGTCTGATAATAAAAAATTTTGATTATATATTTAACTACATTTATCCGATTGATACCGTGTTTGATGTTATTTTAATCGCAAAATTTTCATTATTCGATTAAAATTACTCGCATACCCTTATAGGGGGAGTTCCCCTAGTAGCGGACACTTAAGGTTTTTCGTAGATAAATTAAAAAAATGTATTTTTTATTTCTTTTATATTTTGCACTAATTATTAGTTAACAATATTAGAAATGAGAATAAATGAATGGAATAATCAACTTTTCTATAATATAATATTTAAATCAGTGTGAAACTTCGGTATAAAATTTTGTACGATCTTGAAGTGGCGCCTAGTACCGCACATTAAAATAGATCCCCTAAACACCGTATAACTTCAAAATAATTTATAACGATTACAAATATAATTATCAGAACATTCAGGAATATCAGCACATGCCTCGTGAGCCCATTCCTAGCAGTTGGAGCATTGAATTCAATTTTTTTCATTGCTCTTTAGGCAAACTGCACAGGTAGTATCATCGTTTGTATGTTTAGATGTTAGTGTTCTAGTTTTCTTTATCTTCTTTGATCGATTCGTCTTTTTAAACTTATTTCTTCATAGACATGCAATACTGACATTTTTAATGTCGGGCAAGGTTAGAACAAAATATTCTGTCCGAGCCAGGGGACAAAAAATGTATTAAAAAATAACGAATTCGTAAAAACTAGTTTACTTTATGCAAAAAGCACATAAATATTTGAAAACTATTTATCAAAATACTTCATAATACAAGAACACGTATTGTAGACAACAAATCTTCGTAAGTATGACCTGTTTCTAAATTATATAATGCAACGTTTTATCTTCAAACGCATCGATTAACAGTCCTTTTAGCTTGCGTACGCAAATCTGGAGTGTGTCGCATCCCGCATGTGGATCATTACACTCTCTCCGCCCTGTCACCGAAATAACCACCCAATCGCCTTTTTATTCGCATAGATATGATATATGTCCGGTACTAGGTGCCGTCCGGCGCTAGGAAAACTCGTATACGCTACACACACACACACACACACACATACATATAACTTTGCTCACTTGAAATATCTACGCTATTTTTACAGATATGAAAGAATTGTAATTACGAAAATTGTACGATTAAAAGGACCATGATATGCTAGTAATATTGTTTTCGTAAGTAGAAGCGTTTCAGAAATTTCAAGATTATCTTCATATTTTTTAATGGAACCATCCTTATTTTTTAATATAAATCGATTCCTCGCAATATTCCATGTAAAAAGTTATAAAGATAGGATAGTCAAAAATTGAATAGTTAACGAGATATTTGATTCTTTAAGTTGACATAATTTTATATAAATTATAAAATATTTGATAAAATGTTCATTTTTCGATTATTTTACTTTAATAATTTTATGTATAGAATAATAAGAGGAATCAGTTAATGTAAAGAAAACATATGATTGTTCTTAAAAAAAGTATGTCGCTGCTCATTGCAAATTCATATATAAGAAAAAAAAAAAAAAAAATATATATATATATATATACAGGATGAGTTTTGTTTCGTGTGTCAATCTTTTTATCATGCGGAGATTATCGATTGCATAATAAATTGACTGGTGCATAAATGTCAAATTTTTGATCGACCGTATCGAACGTTCGAATATAATGTGTACAATAATAATAATAAATACGTAGCTTTAATAATATTAATAAAAAATCCATATTACATAAGTTCAGCTTTTAATTTGCTTTAATTTTACACATTATATTCGAACCTTCGATACGGTCGATCAAAAAAATTGACATTTATGTACCGATCAATTTATTATGCAGTCGATAATCTCCCGCATAATAAAAAGATTGACACACGAAATAAAACTCACTGTGTATATATATATATACATACATATATATATATATACATGCAGAGAGAGGGGGGGGGGGGAGAGAGAGAGAGAGAGAGAGAGAGAGAGAGAGAGAGAGAGAGGATATCGAATTCGTCATTTCTCATTTATATTAAAATTTATTTGATATACGTAAGCACCTTGCTATACAGCACTGGTGCTACCGACATTTTGTGCACATAGCACGGAATAGAACCAGAAATTGTGTACCTTATATGTTACCCTCATTCGTGCAACTTGGCTTCGTAGTTTAGGTGCACGTTTTTATGGTCCACAGAGAGCGTATCGCTTTCAGGGATCACCTAAAAGAGGGCCATGAAATTCTTCTTTCTGTGATAACAAATGATCTTATGTCGCTACTAATTCCTTTATTTAAAAGAAAAATAATAATTCCGCAAAATTATATACAATTTTTAAAGATATATGAGATGGTATTTCTATATATTTTTGTAGCTCTCTAAGAGTAGATTTAACACTTATAAATACTAATTAATATTACTCAATTAACATTAAAGATTTTTTCTTTTTTTAATATTATATAATAATATGTTTAAATATTATTTTTTAAATAATATTTTTAAAATAATATTTTTTAAATAATATGGTTAAACAGTATTTTTTTAAATATTTATTTTAATTTCAAATTGATTTAAATTTAATTAAAAATTAATTTAAAAGATGAATATAAAAGAAATTAATTGTTTTAAAATATGCTTTGAAATCATTTTTATCGAGTCTCATATTTTATTGCGCGAAAGGATAATTGCTACAAATTTCTGTACAATCACACTTAATAAAAATGATGCTGATTTGATTTTGATTTATATCTCATGATTATTTTTATTATAACGATTTTACACATTAATTATTCATATTTTTTAGATATTAAAGTATTATATTTATATTATTTGTATTATAGAATTGCCCTATTTATTTGAAAGTAAATATAATATGCACTTCTTGTTGCTCAAATTTATTTCAAGTTTAGGCCAACTTTCCTTTTTCTTACGCAGTTTTTTTCTTTCAGCCGGAGATGATAAGAGAAGCTGAGTATCCCGTGGAAGCTCACGTTATAACGACGGAGGACGGCTATCTCTTGACGTTACATCGTATACCAGGTGGCAAGGATTCTTTACCCGTGCTGCTGCTGCACTGTCTTACAGCCAGCTCCTCAAAATGGCTTATCCCTGGCAAAGGCAAAGCATTCCGTACGATCATTAATCAATTTTTAAACGCATACATGTATCGCAAAACTGCTATAACATTGTCAATTTTATTTCTATCGTAAAAATGCCACAAAATTTAGAAATTAATATTATATATATAATATGATACTACAACACTTTTATTTATTTTAGCTTATCTATTAGCAGATCAGGGATACGATGTTTGGTTGGGAAATTTTCGTGGTACTACCTACTCGAAGGCACATATCTCAATATCTCCGTCGAATCCGACATTTTGGGATTTCAGGTACCAATACAACAAAATAAAATAGGAATAATAATGTATTATAAAAATAAGATAATAATAATTGTTACAATATCATTATAATTTTAATTTGACGTGATACACAAGAACTTTTATATATATTTATTTACACTTTTAAAAATGCATCGTCTTCAAGATATCTCACATTTAATTGTGCCAATATAATGCATTTATTATTATTTTTCTTGATTTTTTATGTAAATAACTTTTTGTGCAAAATTTTAGTTTCTGCTTATATTACGTGCGTAACACTTAATATATTATATACATATGTACACAATATATTTATTTTCTCTGTGTGTGTGTATGTAAATATTTATATATTTTTTATATTTTTTATTTTATTGATTTTATTGATTTATAGATTAAATTTTTCATTAGCTTTGACGAAATAGGCATCTATGATGTATCCGCAATGATTACATTTATCACGAACATGAGATCGCAACCATTGCACACATGTGTTGGCCATTCTATGGGCACAACGTGTTTTTACATAATGGCATCAGAGCGTCCAGAAATCGCTCGAATGGTGAAATTGATGATCAACTTCGGGCCGGGGGTCTTTCTAAATCATATGCAAAGTCCGATACGATTCTTGGTTCCCATCAGGAGAATGATTAAAGTAAAATAATATAATAGTGATGTTAAAAGTCATATATATAAATTTTATTATCGTGTAATAACTAAACAAATTGAAATATAAAAAATATTGTACATTTTGTATTTTTTTTGTTATAGATAAAATTTTTAAACTGTTATCTAAAGAAACAAAAATAATGTTAACGACGTTAGAAATAAATGTTATGGTATATAAATAATGTAAGCTATATAAGTAGTTACGTTAGTCCTAACGAAATTGATATTTTTGATTAGCTACTTAAATCTAATAATCGATTCATATTAATACTTGTACTACACGATCATATGCTCATTGTTTACCGCTTATGTTTTTTATATATTATTGACTTAATGTGTTATTTTTCAATTTTTATTCTATTAATAGAATGAAAGAAATTTCTTGTAAAATAGAAAAAAAATATTTGTCTCACAGTGAAATATAAATGAGAAATACAATGGATTCCGTTTTACAAATTTCCGAAGAAATTAATTCTAAACATTCAAAAACTTACTTCTCTTTTTATGCTTCACATCCTGTTTGTTTTTGCAGTACATATTGAATTTATGGTTCCAAATTTTAACAAGATATTCTTTGACGAGTTAAAATTAAAATTGGAGCAATTCTCGAAGCTTTTATAAATTAATGTAATATGTTGAAAAAACTAGATAAAAATTTCCTAATTTATTCTTAAAGTTATATCGTTAAAACTTTAATAAAGAAAAATTAAAAGTAAATTACATCACGATTAAGAGATATTCAATTGCAGATAGTGATGCAATTGTTTTTCCACGGTGAATTTCTCCAGAGCGATTTTGTGAGATTTCTTTTGAAAAATATCTGCGACCAAAACATCGCCGGAAAGATCTGCTACAATATAATGTCTATAATATGGGGTGATGATCGCGAACAATTTAATTACGTGAGTACATAATTTCGCGAATATCGCGATCGAAGTATAATTCCATCCAAGCTTCGATTATCATGTATTAACTTGCTCGACTATAGATTGCTGTAGATTTAACTTAACATATATCTTTATATATATCTTTATTATTCTCTATTTATTCTTAGACCTTGCAACCCATCATCTTAAGTGACTTCCTGGACGGCGTCTCGGTTAAGACAATGGAACACTACGCTCAAGGAATCCAGTCGGGCAAGTTTCGCAAATATGATTACGGTCGCGCCAGAAATCTATTGATATATAATACGACTGAACCTCCGGACTACGATCTGGCGAATATCGCGGTACCTATTGCAATATTCTACGGTCCTGGCGATTTGATAGTTAATATCGCCGTAAGTAATACGTAGCAGAGATTTATTCGTGTTAATTGTGTAGCTAAGTCAAGTTTTGACGTAAAATCAGAAAGATAATTTAAAGGAAATCGTGCAATAACTGACAAAAACAATAACTGACAAAAGAATTTCTTTAAGGATGTGAAAAGATTGTATCACATACTTCCCAATGTAGTGGATATGTACGAAGTGCCGTGGCCCAAATTCAATCATCTGGATTTTATATGGGCTAATGATGCGCCCAAACTCGTGTATGAGAGAGCATTCAAGCTTATGAAGAATAAAAATTTAAGCACTGTTATATCGATGTGATAATATTACAAAAGATAGTTTAAATAAATGATAAATATTTCACACTAAACCTTATTATTGATGAGAATCAGAATCGTTCAGAGTTCGCTGAAAAAATATGAAGTTATAATATTTCAATATTTTAATTATTATTTATGATTAATGTGAAGACGAATTAGTACAATACGCTTGTTTACTTGCGATAAAGATAAAGAGAATTCCGATCTTTTTCACACCTATACTGAAAATCAAGAAACTACTTATGTGTAATGGAAATAAAAAAAAGGTCATCTATTACATCGTATCTAAAGTCACCGAATTAGATAGAAATTATGTATAGAATTACAATCATAGAATTGTTCGTACATCAGAAATTATCCGTGCACAAAATTGTTGTAACGACAACATCTAATGATAAGAAAAGAAATAAAATGTTGCAAGACGTTTAAAAGATCAAGCGACGCGGTAGCGTCGCGACGCCACGTACATTTATTAGTATTATATAAAAACACAGATTTGTGACACTTAACGACAACCAAGTGGACTGTGAATTTTGTAATATTCATCAATCAAAAAGTAAATATTGTGAAATTTTTTTCATTTCTGTTTAGACATATTATATTTTGACATATTATATATTAATCTTAATAAAGAGAATAGACAGTTATCATTTTATGGAATATAATTATTATGTAATTTATAATTATATATATATATATATATATATTGTTATTATACATGTAGGGAATATATATATATATATATATATATATATATATATATATATATATTCCCTACATGTATAATAACAATTATATATGTGTGGGTGTGTATGTGTGCGGGCGCGCGCGTGCGTGCGCGAGCGTGCGTGTGTGTGCGTGCGTGCGTGTGCGTGTGTGTGTGCGTGCGTGCGTGCGTGCGTGCGTGCGTGCGTGCGTGCGTGCGTGCGTGCGTGCGTGCGTGCGTGCGTGCGTGTGTGCGTGCGTGCGTGCGTGCGTGCGTGTGTGTGTGTGTGTGTGTGTGTGTGTGTGTGTGTGTGTGTGTGTGTGTGTGTGTGTGTGTGTGTGTGTGTGTGTGTGTGTGTGTGTGTGTGTGTGTGTGTGTGTGTGTGTGTGTGTGTGTGTGTGTGTGTGTGTAGCATATACGGAAGTTATGTGAGTAAGTGAGAAGGTAATAAGAGAGAGCGAAATGGCAATAAGAGCGAGCGAGATAACAATAGCACGAGCAACGAAGACTCGGAAATCGAGTCTCTTGCAGCCTGGCATACTACTTCTCTCTCGTTCGCTCCTATTACTATCTCGCTCGCTTCAGTTATTGTTTCACTCGCTTTTACGTACTCGTATACTGTCATGCTCATCTCGTTATCAAATCTGCCGCTGGCAAGCGGCCGATGACAAATTGTGACAAATAAATAAGTTAATTATTTTAAGATATATCTATAAGGGTATGCGAGTAATTTTAATGGAATAATGAAAATTTTGCGATTAAAATAACATCAAACACGGTATCAATTGGATAAATGTAGTTAAATATATAATCAAAATTTTTATTATCAGACCAATTAAAAATTATCCGATTTACGTCGTGTTTGATATCATTTTATTCGCAAAAATCTCAATAATTCATTAAAATTTCTTTCAAATGGATAAAATAAAAAATAGGAGTTTCAGTTCTTATTTTATTAATATCACATAATTTATTGTACTTGGCTAATAGTATTGATCTCATATCGGTTTTTAAATATTTTATTTTTATCACTCTTTTAAATTTTTGATTTTTTTTATGTACTTGGCGTATTTTTTTACCTTTATAAGGTTTTTTTTAGGGGATATTATTCCTACAGAAAATATATGTTAGATTTTTTAAAGATATTTTCTTATATACTTGACGTATTTTATTTTACCGTTATAAGGTTGTTTCTAGAGGGATATCACCACCTTTTTGTAAAAATTTATATTATTTCTGCAAAAAATATATACGCATTTTTAAAAATCTTTACTAAGGGTAAGTCGCGTATTTTTACAAGGTTTCATTTTCTAGATATTAGAGTTCACTCCCAGGGTTGGTTTTTGAATTTTGTTATAATACGATAAATTAGTCTTCTTAGAAGTCTTATCTAACGGCACAGTTTTTATATTTTTGTGATACTGTTTTCGAGATAGATTAGATTTTACCCACAAGAGGTTTTTGAAAATTGTTATGCGATAAATTAATCTCTCACACGTATACACACACATATACACATATCACACGTATGCACACACATGTACATAAATGATTTTGTTTCTTAAAGCATTTTTGCACACTAAAGCGAATAATCATATATGCGCGGTATAAACGCAGCTTGAGGGACAAAATCGCTTTGAATGTGTGCGTGCAAAGATACGTACGTGAGTCTGAATCTGAATCTTATTATGACGGAAATTGAAAAATGTCACAATTCTGACTTGCGATTATCATTTCTCGGGATTGACTACACCGATTCTATTCAAACTGATCACAATCGAAAGCTTGTATTCACATTATATCAGAAAAATGCCGTTAGATTTTTTATTACGGCTTTCGTTTCTGAAATATTTTAATCGAAAGTTCATTTGACGTAAAATTCCGGATAAGCTACTTGGTAGCGCCGCGTCGAGGACAGTAACTCTCAATGCTCAGATCCAGTTCTCTTTCAGTTTTTTTATGTACTTGGCGTCGCGACGCTACCGCGTCGCTTGATAATGTAATGGAAATGTTTGTAAATTTATATGACAAATATATAAACATTTACATATACAACAATTATATATATATATAATATATTTACATATATATAATATATAATATATTTAATATATATATATATATATATATATATATATATATATATATATATTATACATATATAAAATATATTATATATATGCATGTAAATATAAATCAATAAAAATATATACAAGGTGAGCCATTTTAATTAACGCAATCAATTATTTCGGAAACAAAGCATTTTAGAGAAAAATGTTTCAGACAAAAGTTTTATGGTTTCGAGGGGGCCATAAGATGGTATCATTGGTTTGACCTTGAAGAATTATTTGAAGGTCACATGAAGGTCACCTTTAATTTCTTAAATGGAACCTACAATTTGTCATTGCATATTCTTGTAGCTTATCTCGAGGGCTTTCCAAAACACTATAATTAAGTGCCTTTTCGTTAAGTACTTTTTGAGTTATGAGGCTTGAAATAATTTCTTAATTTTACATAAACCGTAAAATATCTTGTAAAATATTCATTTTTCGATTATCTTACCTTAATACTTTTACGTACAAAATAATGAGAGGAATCAACTGGTGTAAAGAAAACACATAGTTGTTTTGAAGAAAAAATATATAATTTGCAATTAACAATTCCATATTTTTTCTTAAAAACAACTATGTGTTTTCTTTACACCAATTGATTCCTCTCATTATTTTGTACGTAAAAGTATTAAGATAAGATAATCGAAAAATGAATATTTTACAAGATATTTTACGGCTTATGTAAAATTAAGAAATTATTTCAAGCCTCATAACTCAAAAAGTACTTAACGAAAAGGTACTTAATTATAGTGTTTTGGAAAGCTCTCGAGATAAGCTACAAGAATATGCAATGACAAATAGTAGGTTCCATTTAAGAAATTGAAGGTGACCTTCATGTGACCTTCAAATAACTCTTCAAGGTCAAACCAATGATAACATCTTATGGCCCCCTCGAAATCATAAAACTTTTGTCTGAAACATTTTTCTCTACAATGCTTTGTTTCCGAAATAATTGCGTGCGTTAATTAAAATGGCTCACCCTGTATATGACATTATCTCATTTCAATATATTGAACACAATGCAAAAGATTGCATTTTTTATTATATTATGCAATAATAATGTCCGTAATGGCGGAACGAAAAATGTCGATATTAATTTTCGATATTATCAACATTTTTAGTTACATTTAGATGGGGGCGCTAATCCGTCGGAGTTTGCCCGTCGCTTTAGGATCCCCTTAAGCGCAGTAGTATTCATATTGCGTTCGCAGACCGAGCGCGTATTCTGCTTTATTTTCAATAACATATATCTTATCTGAAAAACTCTCGAATTGTCCGTTTTATTTTACTGTTTGTTGAATCATTCGTGGGTAAGATGAAATTTATCATGTATTTGCTGTCGTTTATGGTCGTTTGTGGCCGTTTTAGTGCGGCCCTAGCAAATGTGATCCCTCAGTTAAGCATTCTCTTGAAGAGAATAATATGGACTATTTGGTTGAAGACCGAATTCAATTCTGACGTCATTGTTAACACGGTAAATAAAAGTTTTCATTTATAGAAACGAGGATTAAAATCTTTAATATTTCGATTAACTTTTTCAATGGTGTTGAAAATGATAACCAGATAGAAGAAGAGAGGTGTCATGGCCCGCTTTTAGGTGATCCCTGAAAGCGATAGCCCTCTGTGGACTTTATAAACGTGCACCTAAACTACGAAGCCAAGGTGCACGAATGAGGGTAACATATAAGGTGCACAATTTCTGGTTCTATTCCGTGCTATGTGCACAAAATGTCGGTAGCACCAGTGCTGTATAGCAAAGTGCTTACGGATATCAAATAAATTTTAATATAAATGAGAAATGACGAATTTACGATCCTCGAGAGGATATCGAATTCGTCATTTCTCATTTATATTAAAATTTATTTGATATCTCATTCGTGCATCTTGGCTTCGTAGTTTAGGTGCACGTTTTTAAGGTCCACAGAGGGCTATCGCTTTCAGGGATCACCTAAAAGCGGGCCATGACACCTCTCTTCTTCTCTCTGGTTATCATTTTCAGAGAGAGAGAGAGAGAGAGAGAGAGAGAGAGAGAGAGGATATCGAATTCGTCATTTTTCATTAATATTAAAATTTATTTGATATACGTAAAGAAAACATATGATTGTTCTTAAGAAAAAATATGTCGCTGCTCATTGCAAATTCATATATAAGAAAAAAAATATATATATATATATAAATATATTTATATATATATATTATTTTTCTTATATATGAATTTGCAATGAGCAACGACATATTTTTTCTTAAGAACAATCATATGTTTTCTTTACATTAACTGATTCCTCTTATTATCATATGCATAAAATTATTAAACTAAAATAATCGAAAAATGAACATTTTATCAGATATTTTATAATTTATATAAAATTATGTCAACTTAAAGAATCAAATATCTCGTTAACTATTCAATTTTTGACTATCCGATCTTTATAACTTTTTACACGGAATATTGCGAGGAATCGATTTATATTAAAAAATAAGGATGGTTCCATTAAAAAATATGAAGATAATCTTGAAATTTCTGAAACGCTTCTACTTACGAAAACAATATTACCAGCATATCATGGTCCTTTTAATCGTACAATTTTCGTAATTATAATTCTTTCATATCTGTAAAAATAGCGTAGATATTTCAAGTGAGCAAAGTTATATATATATATGTGTGTGTGTGTGTAGCGTACGGGAGTTATGTGAGCAAGCGAGAAGGTAATAAGAGAGAGCGAAATGGCAATAAGAGCGAAATAGCAATAGCACGAGCAACGAAGACTCGAAAATCGAGTCTTTCTTGCAGCCTGGCATACTATTTCTCTCTCGCTCGCTCCTACTACTATCTCGCTCGCTCCTATTACTATCTCACTCGCTTCTGTTATTGTTTCACGCGTTCTTACGTACTCATATACTGTCATGCTCATCTCGTTATCAAATCTGCCGCTGGCAAGCGGCCGATGACAAATTGTGACAAATAAATAAGTTAATTATTTTAAGATATATTTATAAAGGTATGCGAGTAATTTTAATGGAATAATGAGAATTTTGAGATTAAAATAATATCAAACACGATATAAATCGCATAAATTTAGTTAAATATAATTATAAAATTTTTATTATCAGACTAATTAAAAATTACCCGATTTACGTCGTGTTTGATATCATTTTAATCGCAAATATCTCAATAATTCATTAAAATTACTTTCATATCGATAAAATAAAAAATAAGTTTCAGTTTTTACTTTATAATCTCGTAAATTGCGAATGGATAGAGGAAGTGAAGAAGCCGATTGTGAGAGACTTCGGAATTCTTTGATGATAGGTCATCTCGCTCGCTTTCGACTCGTGGTTTCGCTGTCGCTCTCGCACTTGACAGGTCGTAAAGATAAGCGGACTCGGCTTCCTCGCGAATGTAAACATCTTATAAAATAAAAACTGAAACTCCTATTTTTTTATTTTCCATTTGAAAGTAATTTTAATGATTTATTGAGATTTTTGCGATTAAAATGATATCAAACACGACGTAAATCGGATAATTTTTAATTGGTCTGATAATAAAAATTTTGATTATATATTTAACTACATTTATCCGATTGATACCGTGTTTGATGTTATTTTAATCGCAAAATTTTAATTATTCGATGAAAATTACTCGCATACCCTTTTAGGGGGAGCTCCCCT